>NC_041393.1:100401854-100438216 GCF_002162155.2 Triticum dicoccoides
GGGGAGTGGGTTCGGGGCGGGCACGGCAGCGTGGCGGCGCGGGCCAACCACGAGTGGCGCAGGCCGGCGGTTCGGTCGGTGGTGGATGGCTGCTCAGGGGGGTGGAGGTTGAAGATAAACTGCATGCCCTTGATTTCGTATCCAACGGCTGGAAAATCTACTGACTAGAGATAAAAAGTCAGTCGACTGACGTGTAGCCTCACCCCGCACGTACACATGCACACATGCAACACACGCAGGAACACACGCCGCATGCAGGCGTGCAACACTGACACGTACACATAACGAACACATGCACGCGTGCAGGCGTGCAACACTGACACGTACACATGCACTCATGAACACACGCACGTACGCGCACATGCATGCAATACTGAAATGTACACATGCACACACGCAACACTCGCACGCCTGTATGCACACAACACACGACGCAAGACACACGCTCAACCTATACGTGCATGCACCCTTTGTTAAGGACATGGATTGTTATGGGTATTAATCAATCTTATCTATGATAAACAGAACATTGATGTTTGCAACGGTCTTCATGAATCACAACGTATCGAACGGGCTATCAACGTATATATGAAAATTTTAAAATTCTCTTACATTATATAGTAGGCTTATCTACATGAAATAGATGACGTCACACTCAATGAACAATCATCGGTTTATGAAATGCCCGCTTATGACCGCCCTGGCCCACCAAAAGTTCCTCAGCCGTGTGCTGCCTGTGTTGGGTCACTGACATGCAGGCCATGTGCCCAAAGAGCCCACATGTCAGTGGAAGAATGACGCGGTGTCGTACGTCAGAGTCGAGGGCGCCACTCGCTGCACGCCCGGCTAAACACGCCTCCTTGCCGCATTCAAACGCCTCCATGAAACTCGTCCGTGTGGAAGCCTAGAAACCAACTCTAGACACACATCCGTTCATGACCGGGCCGACATTAAACGCAACGCTGGACGAGCTCCTCCCGTCCGCCATCTATTTAATCTCCTGTTTAAACAAGGCCAAACGCCGGCCAAGAATCGCACACCTCCACCGCTCCCCTCTCTCCTGCTTCACCATTTTGTCCACTCTTACAATGGCTTACGAAGAGTAGTTATCCCGCATCCAAGCCGGCTGGGTGGCCTGCCGAGCCCGCCGGATACGAGCTATGCAGCTCGCTGATCCACCTCTCTCCCCTTGCCCTACGAATCTAGTTGCTACCCCAAGCTGGCGTGCGGTTCAACAACTTGCCGCTCCATGCCAGCTCGACGAGGAGTAGCACACGGGCGTCATCACTGCCGTCCATGCCGTCACCTCGTACCGCGCTTCCCGTGTCTGCGACTGTGTCTCCCATTTTTGTGGCTGAGACTACCATGCTGGCGGCCGCGCCATGCAAGCAGCGATAGAAGTTGGGTGCGTGGAGTGCAACGAGTCGGTGGCCAGCGCCTCCGCGTCCGCCGCCATCATCAAGGAGAAGTAGAACACGTGAGGCCGCCGCCGCTTGGGTCCCATGAATACCACCATGGAGGTGACGCCGGCGTACACAACAGGTGTCTTGCCGGATCCTTTTGTTGCGAGGACATTCGTTGACCTCGCATGGCCTCCACAGAAGCAGAGAAGCCCCCTTCCACCATCATCTTGGGCATCAGCCAACGATATCAGTTGGGCAGTGGGGAAGCGAGCCGTCCTTTGCACTGAATCATATACCTCCGAGGCCGAGGCTCCCGGCAGTCCGATGATCGTGCTGCCGGACATGAGGAACACAAATGGATAAGCGGGCGACCATTTAGGCCAGGTATTATATACATGTGTTGTCCAGAACTAGCACCGCGTAGTTCATTTCAATGAATGAAATCCGTCATGTTTGTATGAAAATCTGGTATTTCATATGATTTCCGTCATTGTTGATATGGAATATCGCCGTGTTTGCATGAATTTCGTCCAGTTGGTTGATTTGCTGTCATAATGTGTGCGGCTATGGTTGGATGGTGTAATTTGCGGGTCGCCGGTCGGTCTGCAGCCGGCTCGGGTGGCGTGGTGGGACAAAAAAAGCACAGCTCATGCGAGCTCATCTCCAACATGCGCGCTGGAGGATGCATGAGCACCCGAGCCATTCCTCGTTCATCAGTGGCAAAGGCACGGTGGACAAAAGGGTCGCCAGTATTTTGGCTACCCCGGGCAAGATCCAAACTACCCCTCCCAGCAGATTCAAATCCCTCGTTCGCCGTGAAATTTTGCCATGTGTTGTTTTCATGGACTAGCAAGATGCCCCTACATTGAACTGAACATCAAGATGCATTTTTTTTTACAAAACACCCATTTTGATTGACCCATGCAAGAGTAATCCCATGTGTAAAAACTAATGATATCTCGAGAATTTTTTTGGAAAATGGTATCTTGAGAATTTTATCGGAAAAATGGTACTCCCTCCATTTTTGTATACAAGGCCCGTGCATTGTAATTTTGATAGTGGCCTTGTACATAAAAATGGAGGGAGAAAGATGAGAGATAAGGTGAGGAAGAGTGGGGTGTGGTGGTGACTGGTGGTCGGACTGGGCGGAGGCATGGGGATGGACGACGCATTATGTCTAGGTTTGTATCTCTGTCACACACACCCACGTAGGTGTGGGACGTGCACGAAGAGAAGAGGTGCACGCATGGCGCACGTACTCCCGTCTCTTTCCCAACCACACCCGCGCGGGTACACAGTGGAGCTCATTTCTGTATGAAAAGGCAGCCCACGTGGTAATTTGACACGTGTACTGGTTGTCACTTGATGGAGGGAGGATCGTCTACCACGGATGAACAAACAAATTGTGACTTGACGCGTTATGTGAAAAAAGAGGCAAACCATGTGGGGCCTACCTTAGAGTCAAGGCTCTATACACTGGAGTACTTTTGATGTGTCCCATCAACTCGAAGAGCGAGGAGAAGCTTTGTTAGTATGTTGTCTCCCCCACCCACGGGCGCGGTGGCTCGCAGGTTGAGGTGAAGCTTTCTTACTAGTATGCCTTACGCCCGCTCCCTCGCCCACGCGCACAGTGGCTCGCAGGAGGAATTTTTTACTACTCCCTCCATTTACTCCTCGTCCCTACCTTGGTTAGAGAGATTATCATATTGTTTGGAGTATATGTCCTTTAGTACTCCCTCCATTTACTTATACAAGGCCACTATAAAAGAAGACATTTTGCATCTATACAAGGCCACAAACAGTAATCGAGACAAAAGTTACTACTCCCTCCTTTCCAGTTTATGGCTCAATTTCAAAATATCTCCAACCAAGGTAGACGATGAGTGGTGGAATTAATTTTGTAGTTTGCACAAGTAATTAGTACACTCATTTTTCTCAATAAGTTATGTTTATCGAGGCATTAATTAGAACAAATGCATGCATTACCACTAAATTTCCATGAACTTCTACATGCATTTTTTAGATGAGCCCTATAAACCGAACGAAAGTGCTACGTAGATGATGGATGTGTGCACGACTCTAGGACGATGGGCAGTCCACCCGCTGATATGTGCTGGATAGTATGCATGAACAGCTTGATATGTGTTGTCGTGCACAAGTCGTCCACATGGCATCGTGTGTATAGCAGCGCTGAAACCGGAAAGGAGGGAGTGGTAAGTAGTACTACCTCCATAGTGGGTACATACTCCATAAAATTAGTTTTTCCCAAAACTAAGTCGCTCAACCTTTATTTTCTTGTTTCCCTTCCCCTTCCTGCCTCCTTTCCTCGAGCGGACTATGCCAAAGTCCCCTACCTGCCGCACGGGAAAAGACCCGCCCTCGCCTTTTTTTTAGTCTAGGTTTGTATCAATGGATCGGGTGAAGCAGCAAAAACTAAGTCGTGTCTTGTACTCCTCCGTCGACGCTCACTTTCATGAATTCGGTACTTCCTCTCGCCGACATGTGGGACATATAGCCACCGGGTCGACGTGTCATGCACCAAATAACAGTGCAGAACAGCAGGGGGACGCACCCTAGTCGTACCGCGCCAGTAGTAGTAATGAGCAATGAGACGTCAAATCACAATGCCACACATTCCTAGATGGACGAAGCAACCATTATTTCAAACTTCGGTTCGCCATCTAATCCTTCAAGAAAACCACGTAGTATTGCTTCTGCCATTGTTCTACCTCAAGAGGGACACACGCATCACCTTGGTACATCATGACACGTGGGACCGCATGACAGGCCATGCCCCCCCGCCCATCGCTCGGTAAAATCACCTCATTTTTACTACTTCCTCCGTATCGGTTTACATGGCATGCACATCGTTCTAGGTTGCGAATTTAACTAACTATATATGTGATGAATAGTATATGTTTAGAAACTACATCCGCTTAAGAATCCAATGCTATACTATGTGTGACATAGTAACTCATATTTAGTTAGTCAAATGGATGACCTAGGACTACATGCACACCCTAGAACCGAGACAGGGAGGGTAGTACAGTACGTATCTTTTTAGATCAATATAGTCGGGATTCACCAAGGAGCAAAACCAAGTGGTAGGCTGCTCCTGTCGTGTTAGCGTAGCAACTCAAGCAGGGCCAATCCGCACACGAAATGGCGACACACTTAACAGGACCCCTTTGGCTGACATGTGGCTCATCCACCGTCTTGTTCCACATGCGATGCACCAAATTACAGTTCAGAGCAGCGGTCGGAATTGGATAGAGCCGCAGTAGTAGTAAATGAGCAATGAGGGGTCAAATCACAAAGCCCTACCTTTCCTTCATTAAGATGGACAGACGAAGCAACCATCATTTCACTCTAGGGCGCAAGAGCATAAAGAAAAGACAAAACCAATGATGCGTGCGGCAGCTGCCTAGGGCACCCTAGGGTAGGGGCCTCCACTACAAATCCTTTTTTTAAAGTGCCTCCACTACAAATCTGCTTCTCCCTCGTCCACTTGAAGAAAACCGATGATGCATGCGGCGGTAGGGTTTGTGGGAGTACTACGGCGTGCAGGGCCATGTCATAGTAAACGGGAGAGGGATTGAGTTTGAGTCGACGCCTTAATGTGTGTGGGCCGCTTGGTTTTACGGGAACGAGGCAGCATTTTGGGTTCGGGGGCCAGTGGAGATATACGTACAAAAAATTGTTGACGTAGGTTCGACCGAAAGGCAATGATGCATGGGCCCTGCATTTTGATATACCCGCGGCCGCGTGAAATTTGCTATTCTACTCAAAACTAGTGAGGTACACATGCATTGAACGCATGAGATTTGGAAACCAAATTATTAATAAATACACACTATAGCATGTAATGCTTTGAGTCATATATGCATGATGTAGATGTTCGTTTAGTTCTTATAGTACATCTCATTCAAAATCAATTAGTTTTATAAAAATATTAAGATTCATGGGGTTGTGCATTGTAAAGCATAAAGTAAAAAACAAATAATGGCAATTCATTTAGAAAAAAAAAGTTTGGGCAATTATGATACGGAAGATTCTAGAACAAATGATAAGTGCTTGTGTTTTGAGGTTTGTGCATTATGCTTAAGTTCAACAATGGAGTCTTCTAAATTGTACATGTGGCAGAATCTGGTAGAATGTTGATGATATCCAGTGGCCAGTAGTGCTCGGATTTGCCATCTTTGCACTGTCGGATTAGCTTCATCCAGCGACCATCTTTCAAAGTTATTCACACACTATATAGTTCTTGTGCCATAGTTGCATGTCTTGGAAAGAAGCTACTAGTGGGTTGTACTAGCTATTTAGGAATAGAAGATGTATACATGGAAGTTGTAGGGAAAGAGATGACATGGAGTATCTCAATTCATATGAGTAGGGATTGTAAAAGAGATGTCATTTGGTTCACATCATAGGAACTTTTCTATTGAATCTAGAGATGACATGTATCTCAATTCCTATGAGGAGGGATTAGAAAAGAGATGTCACTTGGTTCACATCATAGGAACTTTTCTATTGAATATATGCTAATGTTTATTTTCCTTTGAAATTATGGGAGTATAGGAATCCTTTCATATGAACCAAGTGGCTCTAAATCTATAAAAATGATATCATGTTTATTTCCTTTGAAATGTGGAGTATATGAATCTATTCCTATGAACCAATTGGCTCTAAAGGAAAAAATCCTATAAAAATCATATCTTATAGAGTTCCTATGATATTCCTCCACACCAAAGGATGGTTGAAATTGTTGCAGGTGATACGATGGTCTTTCTTTGTAGACTCCTCCCCCATATTTATAGTTACCTCTCGAAGATGAATGAAATTATATATACTAGGTATTCTATATGTGCATTTTGGTACACGAAAACTTGGTAAAAGTTTGCGAGGTTCGAATTTTCAATAAAGTATATGCACCGCATTTTGGAACTGAGGGAGCATACGACAGTTGCTAACACTCATGTGGAAGATTTGCGTGTAGGAGGAATGGCTATTCTATTAAATGACATGGCAAAACTGACACTGTCAGATGCCGATCTAAGGGTTCTTACGACATTCGTCAATAAAAGGCTTGTGGCGAACGTTTGTCGGATAATGATTTACGAACACATGCATTGAATTGATGCGTGCCCCCTCTCTCTCACGCACACACGCACCCTCACGAGTCACGACTCTTCCGAGTCCTCTCGCACCCACTGTCTATCTGCAGGTAGACATCACACACATATCTTCTCTTCACACCCTACCCTCAGAACTTCTAAAAAACAAAAGACGTCGCGCACATTTTATTTTAGCTCACATGTCACACACTTATACTATTACTCTTGTGGCGAACGTTCTTTGGGCATAGTATATTGTACTCTCACAAAGAGAAGTTGTGCATGCACGCACTAGTTCTCTCACACCCACTCGCGGGTACACGTCGGAGTGCATTTTTTGAAGCTGGTACAACAAAATCACTCCACTATATATATAATCAGGAGCCTTAGCGCTTGCTTTACTAGGGTTCCTCTCTTTCACTCTGTCATGCTCTCCAGATCTAAGCAAAACATAGGTGGCCACACTCTCTCTACTCACGGCTGGTCACAAATCCGGCCGGACCACCTCGACCGGGGTAGAGGTGTAGGTGCATCATTCATGCTGTCATCGGTGGCGAGGGAGGAGACCAACGGCTGCCTACGCGTCCCAATTGGCGGCCGCGCCATTCTCTCCGAGAGAGCGCCGGCTCGGGAGGGCCTCCGACCCCTTCTTCCTCCCTGTGGTATTGTGGCCAAGAGGCGGCCTCTTGATGCCGTCTTTGCCACATGTCGATGACCCACAGATATATATTCCTTCTAAACCTGCCTTGCTCTACTACCCCAGCTCCCCACTTGGCTGCGTGTGGATCTTTTTCTACTTCCGTCCGCAGTTCCAAAGCCACCTAGAATTTTACTATTATTAGAGGTAAAGCTAGTTCATACAGTCGACTCTAAGAGTTGGTTCAAACAGGGAAGAAAGTGGGAAAGCTGTAGCATGAATCTAGGACTTGGTTCTAAGAGGAAATGGGTTAAAGTAGTAGGTACTGGCTACCCAACCGGTCTCTTGGTTGAAAATGTGAAGAAAGCATGGTGGATGGCGAAGGGTGGGGGGAAGTGGACCTGTCCCTTGGTTGAAAAAGGAAATAAAGTGAGGGGTGTTGGGGGACAATGCAAATGAGAATGAGCACGTCTAGATTTCCTGTGTTCACATAGGAAAATGTCATCGAGGAGACAAAAAATGGGACAAATGTAGACATGCTGCCTGAGTGTTTGCCACTCTCGGCAACCACATCTGCCTCACCACTTTATGCCCCTGCTGTCCCTACGCCCATATTGCTACCGTTAATGTAAAATCACATGAAGCATTAAGTAATGCCACCTAATGTCACTATAAGTAATGGTCTAGTGTCGTCAATAAATTGAAGCAATGCCACTACCATTTTATGAAGTGCTTGCATCTTGCTTTATTTCCCATGAATTGTGTTTTTGCAATTACACTTAAATCTCACACCGCTAATGTTGCTTCATCCCAGAGGAACTGCACAAATTTGAGTGCACATTTACTGACCATGTGCTACTCTCATGACAGTAATACTAATGCTATTGTTCTGCATGTTAATCTAGTGGTAGTGTTGATGTGATGTGATGCTACTTACTTAAGGGAAGTTTGATATTGTCAATCCAGTGCAATTATAACACAATAGATGCTGCTGTTAATCATACGCCAGTACAAATATCTGTCACTGTTTAAATAACCGTATTTCATATTTGCACAAACAGGGACGCCTGTCTCCATATCGTTTCTATCTGTGCAATCAAAAGTACACACCTTAGTTTTAGTACAACTGCACAAAATGAGATGGCTATTCCTAGCTGACGTCCTCTAACCACTAGTGTTCCAGGTATTCCTACATTGGTAGTAACTAGGTAGAATGACCAATGCAATCTAAAAGAAGCTGTTTCGTACGTTTTACTTCCTGATTGCAGTGCAGGGATGAGCGAAAACAACTTCAGCCTAGTCTGGAATGCACTTTCTACCAGTTCATCTATGGACCAAGGACTAGTTGGCACGGCTGCACGGCGGTTTTTTGGACAGGTGCACGGATAAGAGGCATTCTGGTCTGCTTATTTTTGCAAATAGCGGTGCTTAAATTTAGTGGAATGCACAAGAATTTTAGCTGGTCAGTACACTACATGGTTCAGTTCAGCATTCCAGCTGAGAACAAAATTATAATTGGTTATTTTGGAATGAGAGAACCTAACCCTGGATGGTGGCAACAAGAAAAAACCAGAGTGAACTCCAGGAAATTTAAGCCTGCCGGGAGGCCCTTTGCTCATAGAAGCCTTGCTTGTTTTTTTTTCTGATTTGCAAACCTTCTCAAAACTTTGTCTTCTGTTGTGAACTAGCATATGTTTGTTATGTTCTATGAATCATTGAGATGTATAAAATTTCTTAACTCATGCTTTTCAAGTTTTTTATGAAGCCTAGTTTAATGTGAGTGTTCCACATGAACGCTGGACTAGCGTGTGAATGTTTGGAATTTACATTTCGGCCTCAGCTAACTGCATGAACCACTGTAACAAGATACATAGTTGCTTATATGTCAGATAGAAGATTGTTGATTGTTAGCTGGTCGATAGCCTAGTGTTGAAGCGAGCGGAGCCAATGTGTCGTGTTCTGCACAACTGCTTACAAGTGGGGTAGCACCAACAGTGTTTACAAGTACGTATGTAAGTCCAAATTTCGCAAGATCTTGACAAGCAATCCTTCCTACACAACTCATTGGTGGTGTGACCTGCTTGACTTTTATCTTCGATTCAACCTTGGTATTCTTCTTTCTGAATTACTAAGACTATTGAAAGCTTTTTCAATGATTCAAAAAAGCATCCCTCGTATAAGAAGCTGTACCTGACCTACTCCTACTATAGTATTGCGTGCTGCCACTATCAACCAAGGCAATCACTGGCACTCTGTTTACCTGGTATATTTGTCCATAGTCGTCTCCTATTTTGGAAGACTGAGACTTGCGACACAACAGCAATATTATTCAAATAACATGTCATTCAAACAAAGCGTGCCTTGTTAATTGCTCGTCACGTAAGTGAATTTACGAATAGGGAGCCCAGTTGCCACATCGGCGCACAGTTCTCGAACGAGTACTCTATTTCATCAAATACACACTGCTCGCATGATAAACCGTGACAACTTATGTGTTACTATTCCATATTCATGAAAAACTAAGTGAGGACGCATCTATTTCGGCAACAATTACGATGGTTCTCACGTGATTCACGGGCACACAAAAGTAGCAGCAGCTCCCATAGACGGATTCAAACAGAGTAGTAACCCTTGAGGGCTTGATAACAGGCAAGGTTCAAATAATTAGACACAATCCAAACTACTATTAAACACTATATGGGGCAACTATTGCATGCCTCGATCTAATTTGGGCTAGACACAAGATGAAACGTGCCATGAACATCATCAAGGACGTCCGACAGCAGCTCAATCATGTGAACCTTCATGAAGATAACCTTGTGGCCTTGCCACTCATAAACTTTTTGGTGGAGGCATGCCACATCATCTTCCTGCGTAAGTTTGACAAGAACAATATACCTCACAAACGAAGGAGTAGCTTTGAACTTCTTGTGCTTCAGTACACCCTGGACAACAAGCCTGACAATAGTGAGGCTGGAATACAACTCGACATTGGTATAAGCGCAAATGGCTTCTAGGATCCAACAGCCAAAGAACTCTGTTTCCCCAGTGCGTATATTCAGGTCATCCGCCTCATAGCGAGTGACATGTACAAACACAGAATCCATGTCTGCATCAGGGCTCTAACTGAATTAGAAACAAATTCTGAATTACCTTCCAATATAAGAAACACAAGTTATTTAAACCACTATGTATAGCATGGCATCGAAGCTAATAAAATTTTGCATTATTCATCACCACATACTTAGATGAAAAACCACAATCGAGATAGGCAAAGAAGAAAATCACCTTGGGCAGCTCAGTGGGGGGGGGCACATGCTCGAAGGGAGGAAACTGCTCCTGCAGTGCCACGAGGGCTGTAACCTCAAACGGGTCGTTCACCATCTCATTAGTGGTCGTGAGTGTATCTAGGGTCGGCTCAGTGGCTGCCTCCATCTTCTTGGAGCTCTCTGTCTCGTGGGGATCAGCCTCCCGCGTCTGCTCCAATATCGGCAGATCTTTGCCTGGTTCTCCTTGGTCCATCATCAAACTGACGAATACTAGGATACCACTGAAAGGAAAACACAATCACAATGACAATGAAACAAAAAAGAGAGTGAGGATCGATAACTACTTTGCAAAAGTTCTTTTTTTTCTCTGAACAAAAATATACCAACATCATGGATCCGCTTACCTTACCTTCGTTGGGAGAGAAGAACAGCGGTAGATGCGAGTGTTGCCTTTCTTGAAGACGGTGAGGGAGAAGGGGATTCAGCAAAGAGTGAAATGATGGTTGCTTCGTCCTTCAAACATAGACTGCGGGGAGGTGGGGTTTTGTGATATGACGGCTCGTTACTGCCGCGCAATGACCGGGGTGACTCTCCGCCTGAATACTGCCTTCTAATTTGGTGGATGGCATTTGGGCCCACATGTTGCATGGCCTGCATGTCGATGAACAAAAGTATAACGACATTCAGTAGAGGGAGACGTTACGATAACCTAGGAGGAGCCAGAAGCGGTAGTGTATCCACTGTACTAGTAGTAATTGTTTTTCTTGGTAGCTGCAGAGTGTCTCCATTGTACTAGTAGCAATTGTTTCTCTGGGCCCAAGACAAAACAGCCCATCCACCCTAGTAAATAGTAAAATCAATTCAAAAGCCCATATATTTACTTAATGAGAGGCGCTACCCACACCCAGCACACCGCCCCCCAAAAAAACCTGGGTGCTCTTCTTCCTCCTCACTCCCACCCACCTCACGTCAGCTTGCTCCACTCGCACCGCCATATTCCTCACCTCACTCCTAAAGAAAACCCCAACTCCCGTTCTTCCTCACTACTACAGAAAAACCCCAGCTCCCCTTCTTCTTCACTCGCACTACAACTAGACTCGTCATTCGTTACTCTGCTCAAATCCGTGAGCGCGACACGATGCCCTCGAGGAAAATGGAGTCGGCTGACCCCAACACCAAGAAGATGAGGCTCCCGCCAGCGGCGACGCCTGTTGTCGATCCCGCACCTGGCAGCGCGGGGAGGAGCGGCGACCCTGCTCCCACCGGATCCCAGGGAACCGTATAACCCCGGGTGGACCGCATCAGCGATCTCTCGGACACCGTCCTTGGGGAGATCATCTCGCTTCTCCCCACCAAGGATTGATGCCGCACCCAAGTCCTCTCAATTCGGTGGCGCGCCATGCCCCTTAATCTCGACTGTCGTCAGCTATCTCTCTTCAATGATTTTGAAATCACCAGGGCCATCATCTCCTCCCACCAGGGCTCCGTTCAAAGCCTCTGCATCCCGTCATGTTACCTGAGCAAGCATACCATGCCCTGCATGGTGGACACCTGGCTGAAATCCCCTGAATTCATAGAAATACAACTGCTTGAGTTCTACTATTCCTTTGGAAATCACCTACCAGATACTGAACGTCATGTACTTGTGCCCTCAGCACCGATCTCCATCTCGCGGTTTTCCTCCTCTCTCCACACCGCCACCTTTGTGTTGTGCTACCTACCAGACAATCTGGTTCTAAACCTTTGACTCCCATTTCTCAAGAAACTTTCACTTGTGCGGGTTCATATATTGGAGGCCTCATTGCACAGCATCATCCACTCTAGTTGCCCTGCCCTGGAGTGCTTGGTGCTTGTTTTCATAGTTAGAATCGTTTGTCTCCAAATAAAGTCGCCTAACCTTGTAAGAATTGGAATTTCTTTTGATGGAAGGCAACTCATCATCCAAGATCCCCCTTCACTTCAAAGGTTGATCCTTGGTTCTAGTTATTCACCATTGCAAATAACCGTCCTCTCTGCACCTAAACTGGAGACCTTGGGTGTAATACATGATCTCTGTGCTCATTCCAATATGGTGTTTGGCTCCGCAGTTCTTTAGGTACTTTATATTATCATCTACACTTGTAACCATAAGCTGCATTTTAAATTTCTGCGCATAAGTTATATATCATCTTGGAGTACACATTTTGTACTAACATTATGTTCTATGCTCAATGAAGAGTGTCTCCATGTATGGCTTATCAATGGTGTCGGATTTTGTCAAGATCTTATATATCCAAATGAATAGTTTTGATCTTAACAAGATTATTGGCTTGCTGCAATGCTTTCCATGTCTGGAGAAATTGTATACAAAAGTGATAATTTCACGCACATTGGAAGCCCGCATATTCTGTACTAGAATTAACCATTCAGATGTTGCTCTTTCGACACTCTTTTTTTAGACCTGAACTGTTTTTAATCTTCATGTCTATTTAGGCAACAGGGCGGGGTAAGATAGTTATAACCAATTGGTGGATTCGTAAGCACCGGGATTTTCTCACTTCTCATGACATTCGATTGAAGACAATAACGCTATAACGATATGTAGCCAATCGTGCAAACACTAGATTTGTCACATCTTCCTGCTGAATGCAAGGTTACTATTGTCCATCAGGCTTAAGTTTATCAGCAACATGGTTTTGATGGATGGGTATGTCAAAGAGCAAAAAAAGGAGTTTCAGGTGGGCAAAAGAGCTTCTGGACGAGCCGGGCTTCTATTTACAACATATTGTGGTCATAATCCAGTAAAATTTATGACCCAGGATGTTCATTCTATGGACCTGACTGGTCCATTTGACTGTGACTGCCGAAAACAGTGCTGGAGTTAGATGTTGTTGCCCTTTTCAACCTGGGTTTTGTCTAAGCCTGATGAACAATTAACCCTTGTGCTTTTGTACAGTTTGTAAGCTAGAGTTAGATGTTCTCGCCCTTTTCAACTCGGCTGTGACTGTCATATTTTCTTTGAAACAAGGCAAATGGCTTGCCATTCGTTTAATTTAGAGTGAAATATTGTAACAAATCCCAACCAATGGAAATAACATTACTCTCGCCGGCTGCTTGATCTCACTGTGCATTACAGAAGCCAAGTGATTAGCCTGCACCAGCACCCACAAACTTATTTCGAACTAGCACATCAAATGGGCTGTAAATTTTCATAGGAAAGGCTGCATGACCGTGATAGATTTGGATTCTAACATTTGGGACCCGTGAGGAAATAGCCTATCCAAGGTGGTGTCGACTTACTAGCTAGTCAACAAATGATTCTGCCTACCAGCCGTTGGATTGACATCCAACATCTGTCGTGTATCTTATATCTCTTGTCTTCTTCCTGCAGCCGCCCAAACCAAACCACCCCGTCGGCTCCGCCTGCTCCCGCCTCCCATGGCTGGTTGTGCCTCTGCCGCCCTACCGTACCCTCCAACGTTGGCCAGTTCCTCCCTATATTCCCCCACATGTCCTGTTATTCTCCGGTGATGTCAGCCCTAACACGCACCCGCACCCGATCCAGTCAACCCTCATACTCCCCTCCGCCTATGACTGGACCGGCGCATCTTCCATGGCTCTTGTTTTTTTCGTCTGAGGCCTCGTCGTCCTCCTCCGTCTTGGTTCGCTCGCCGTGCGCGGTGTGTGCCGCCCTCTTGCATTTTCAATGTCGTCTACAACCGAGATGAAAAAGGAGATGGTTGTATGTGGAGAGGATGATAGTAGGGACCCACCAGCGTCATGGCAGTATGCAAGCAAGTGTCTCGTTATTACAAGCCCAAAAAATGGTTCCTCCTAATGGTTGGATATCTGGGGCTCTCGTCATTGTCAACGTAGTCAATAAACGAGAGAATTACACTACGAGCGGCTGACACCAGGGACCTAGCAGGTCACACAGTTTTTTTTGAGGAACAAGCAGTTGTTATTTATACTAGTTTTAGCGACGGATCAGGGTAACTACGGGGTTGTGCGGGGGCTGTGGCACATCTAGCCAGGGTTTTATTTATGTTTACCACATCATGAGCCTAGTTGTGTTTTTTGTTGCTGAAAATAGCTAGCCCCGTTCTATTTTTTAAAAGAAATACCCGAACGAGGCCTACTTGCTTTATCGGCCCTGCCGGGCTGCAAATCTTTCACGGCGAGGAGAGTTTCATTCGGGTTGCCCAGAAATGTGCTGTACATTTTTTAAACACATCATACCGGGAATTAGTTTCAATTTTTTTTCTCATTACAAGATTTTAAATTCCATTGATTTTTATGCGTGGACAATTATTTGGATATTATATTTATATAAATTAATTTTTCGAAATAGTTTGAATGTGACTCAATATTTCGGGATTAAAAATAGTTGACCGCATCGAAATATGCAAAATTTCATATAATTTTTAACCGTGGCCACAATGTGGGGTGTAATACTAACAAAAAGAAGATGGGCTCCAAAAAATTCTTAAGAATTAGCAAATGGGCTGTAAATTATTAGAAATAATGGCAGATGGGTTGTATGCTGTTTTCCACAGATTTGAGGCTGACTTGTGAGCCTACTACAGGTTGACGCGTATGCTTTCCTAAAAAAAGGTTGATGCACACGCAACGCCGTGTCAACTTAGTCAACACACGAGAGCAGTGACTATGGGATGTCCATCCAACGGCCATCGTGCTTTTTCAATCTCTACTCTTCCTGCTCCAACCGCTCAAACAAGCGCCAGCGGGACTACCTGCTCCCTCCTCCTGTGGCCGGCTATGCTGTCGCGCAGGCCTCACCGCCCCACCGTACTCCCATCGCTAGCCTAGCCATCCCTCTACTCACCCACACCTTCTATTATTCTCCGGCGACGGCAGACGGACCAGTAAACCCTCATACTCCCCTCCACGTGGTAAACAACTGTCGAGTATTCCTTGGCTCCATGTCGTTCCCTTCCTAGGCCTCGCTGTCATGCATCGCCCTGGTGCTCTCGGCGCGGCGTGGTCAACGTGGTCAATGAACGACATCCATTGGAAGTGGACTGTACCTCGAGAGCCTGACAGCTGGGCCCATGGCCGCACGTAAGGAAATGCCACCTTATTACACACAAAATAATGATTCCTCCACCTGACAGCTAGGACCCACCGGAAGGGCCTCTGTATTTCACAAAAAAAATGTTACCCCCGCTGACAGGTCGGACCCACCAGCTATATCTTCGCACGCAAGGAAGTGCCTCCTTATTACACACAAAAAATGAATACCCCCTGCTAGCTGGGACCCACCATAGTGGGAGGCTGAGTTGTGGGCCTACTAAGTTGACGGGGATGGAGGGCTTTGTCAACTTTGTCATGATGAAAGATTCTAGCTCCAGTGATCATACAATGTCCATCCAACAGTCGTAGTGCTTCTTCAACATCTGGTCTTCTTGCTCCAGCTGCCCAAACCAGCTCCGATCATGCCGCGTGCTCCTGCCTCCCGTGGTCGGTTGTGATGTCGCGGAGTCCTCACCGCCCCCTACTACTCCCACCGCTGGCCAGACCATCCACTCACCCACACTCCATGTTATTCTGCGGCGACGGCAACCTCACACCACAGCTGAACCAGTGAACCCTTGTACTCCTCTCCGCGTGGGCTTCCACTATCGCGTCTTCCCCGGATCCGCGTCGTCCCCTTCCTAGGCCTCGCCATCATGCACCGCCCTGGTGCTCTCGGTGCGGTGTGGTCAACGTGGCAAAGGAGCGACTTCATCGGAAGAGTACTGTACGTGGAGAGGCTGACAGCTAGCTCCATGGCAGTAGCAAGGAAGTGCCTCCTTATTACGCGCAAAATAATTATTCCACTACCTGACAGCAGGGACCCACCGGAAGGGCCACCATATTTCGCAAAAAAAAGTTCCCCCCCTGACTGTGGGGACCCACCAGCTACATCTTCGCACGCAAGGAAGTGCGTCCATTTTACGGGCAAAAAATTATTCGCCCTCTGACTGCTGGGACCCACCAGCTACATCTTGGCACGCAAGGAAGTGCCTGATAGTCGGGACCCACCTGGTCAAAGCGTACGTAGCATTGTCATTCGGGTTGCGAACGTGTACCTACATACTGGTCAATGTAGAGGCACGCATGTGTCGTAGTAGAGGCGCACACGTGTCGTAGTAGAGGCGCGCACGTAGCATGTACACGTACATACAGTGGCCAGGGTGCAAGAGAGAAATACGGCCACATACGTACATACGGGCAGGGTCTCAAACGCCTACTCGCACATACGTACGGTCAGTGCTCGTGTACATGGCTGGGTCGGAATGGAGAAACTGCATCGTCATCGTGTGCATGGGGAGCCAACCGGCTAGGTCGGAACGGAATGCGTCGTCGTGTTAATCGGGAGGGCTTGGACGGAACATCCAATGGAAATGAGGCCTAGCACACCTCAGAACGGAGGAACCGGCCTTGTGTTCGACTGGCCATGGTCCAAACGGGATCCTATTCATCGGGAGAGGTCTGGTGTACCACAAAACGGAGGAAACGGACTTCTATTGGACCTCCTATGGTCGAAATGGGATCCTGTTGATCGGGAGGGGTGTGGCGTACCGCAAAACGGAGGAAACAGACTTGTGTTGGAGTGCTACGGTCGAAACGGGGGTCCTGTTCATCAGGAGGGGTGTGGCATACCACAAAACAGGACTCCACGGGATACTTTTCATCTCCATCATCGACCTCCTCCAGCCTCCACAGGCAACTGTTCATCCACTGTCGACCTCCTCCAGCCTCCACCTACAATTGTTCATCCACATGCTCCTATTCATCCAGCCTCCACCGTGCGCTCCTCCATCGGCTACTGTTCAACCAGCCCTCTCCACGAGGTCCTGTTCAACCACCCCTCCACACGCTACTGTTCATCCAGCCCTCCATCGGCTATTGTTCAACCAGCCCTCCACCAGCTACTATTCAACCTTCCCTCGATGGGTTCCTGTTTATCCAGCCCTCCACGGGGTCCTATTCATCCACGCCCAACCGGCTCGATCGATCGGGGTCTTGTTCATCCAACGACAACACCACGGGGTCCTGTTCATCCAACCCCCACCTGGAACTGTTCATCCACCCCCCCCCAACAATGCTCACTGTTCATCTAGAGGCAACATTGATCGGCTTTAGTTAGCAGTAGTAGCGAAGGAATCGCTCGATCGGGTTCAGTTAACATCCATTGATCGATGGCTCGGGTTCAGTAACGCGTAGCCTGCAGTGCAATCGCTCGGGTTCAGTAGGCAAACGCCTCGCTCAGGTTCAGTTAGTGCCCAACGCCTCGCACCCATGCGTGTGCATGTATGAGAGAAATGTGCAAACCTCTGTGCATCGCTCGGCCCCGACCACCCAAGGTAACCGGGAACACCCCGATATTTTCCTCGCCCTCGCTTCTACCATGGGTTTTTCCGTCATGGACGGCCCAAAGAATGTCATGCAGCTGCGTCTCTGGCCCGCCCAGGATGAAAAGCCCATTTTATGTCATGATTTTTTGTCATAGAAGTAGGTTCCCACCACATCTATGATGATACCGGGTTTTGTCACAATTATCGTCAAAGAAGTGTCATAAGTATGACAGAAAAAAATTTGTTCACCCCAAAATGTCACAGATGTGTATTTTTTTGTAGTCTAAGGGAATGCATTGTGGATTAGTTATTAGATAATGGGTTGCGAGAGTGACAGACGCTTAAACCCTAGTTTATGCGCTATTCCGCAACGGACCGATTGGATCCAAAAGTTTAATGCTATGGTTAGAATTTATTCTTAATATTTTTTGTCATAGTTGCGGATGCTTGCGAGGGAGTTAATCATAAGTAGGTGGTTTGTTCAAGTAAGAACATCACCTAAGCACCGGTCCACCCACATACCAAATTATCAAAGTAGCGAACATGAATTGAACCAACATGATGAAAGTGACCAGATGAAATTCCCGTGTACCCTCAAGAACACTTTGCTTATCATAAGAGACTGTTTTCGCCTATCCTTTGCCTCAAAAGGATTGGGCTACCTTGCTGCACTTTTGTTACTACTATCGTTACTTGCTCGTTACAAATTATCTTGCTATGAAACTACTCTGTTACTTACTATTTCAGCACTTGCAACATTTCCTTGCTGAAAACCACTTGTCATTTCCTTCTGCTCCTCGTTGGGTTCTACACTCTTACTTATCGAAAAGGCTACAATTCATCCCATATAGTTGTTGGTCATCAAGGCTCTATTCAGGCACCATTGCCGGGGAGTGAAGCGCTCTAGGTAAGTGGAAATTGGTAAGGAAAAATTATTACTACGTGCTGAAATTTATTGTCACTTGTTCTTATGGAAAACAATCCTTTGAGGGGTTTGTTCGGGGTATCTTCAGCTCGACCGGAACCACAATTAGTTACCCCTTAACCTACTGCACCTACTGAAAATATTGAATATGAAATTCCTTCTGGTATGGTAGAACAACTGCTAGCTAATCCTTATGCAGGAGATGGAACCGAACATCTTGATAAGCACTTGATATATGTGCATGAAATTCGTGGATTATTTAAGCTTGCAGGTTTACCCGGAGATGAAGCTAAGAAGAAGGTTTTCCCTTTATCTTTGAAGGGAAAGGCATTGACATGGTATATGCTATGCGATGATATTGGATCTTGGAACTGGAATCGGTTGAAATTGGAATTCCATCGAAAAATTTATCCTATGCATCTAGTTCATCATAATCAAAATTATATATATAATTTTTGGCCTCATGAAGGAGAAAGTATCGCTCTAGCTTGGGGGAGGCTTAATTCAACGTTCATGCCCCAATCATGAGCTCTCAAGGGAAATTATTATTCAGAATTTTTATGCTCGGCTTTCTCGTAATGATCAATCGATGCTCGATACTTCTTGTACCGGCTCTTTTATGAAGAAGACTATTGAATTTCGGTTGGATATTTCAGAAAGAATTAAACACAACTCTGAAGATTGGGAACTCGACGAAGGTAAAGAGTCATGTATTGAGCTTAAGTTTGAATGTGCTAAATCTTTTATGAATACCGATGCTTTTCAAAAGTTTAGCACTAAATATTGACTTGACTCTGAGATAGTAGCTTCCTTTTGTGAATCTTTTGCTACTCATGTTGATTTTCCTAAAGATAAGTGGTTCAAATATCACCCACCAATTAAAGAAGAAGTTAAAGAAACGGTAAAAGCTAAAGATGAAACTATCATTTATAATGTTGATCCAGTTGTTCCCACTTCTTATATTGAGAACCCACCTTTCCCTGTTAGGATGAAGGAACATGCTAAAGTTTCAACTGTGGTAAACAAAAGTTATATTAGGACACCTAAACCAGCTGAACAAATCAAAGTAGGACCTTGCGTTGCTATGGTTAAAGATCTCTTGGTTGATAATATTGATGGGCATGTTATTTACTTCTGTGATGAAGCTGCTAGAATTGCCAAACCTGATGAAAAAGATAAACATAGACCTGTTGTTGGCATGCCTGTTGTCTCAGTTAAGATAGGAGATCATTGTTATCATGGTTTATGTGATATAGGTGCTAGTGTGAGTGCTATTCATTTTACCTTATATCAAGAAATTATGAATGATATCACCCACTGAAATAGAAGACATAGATGTTACTATTAAGCTTGCCAATAGAGATACTATATCACCAAATGGGATTGTTAGAAGTGTTGAAGTCTTGTGTGGGAAAATAAAATACCCTACTGATTTTCTTGCTCTTGGTTCCCCACAAGATAACTTTTCTCCCATCTTTGGTAGACCTTTCTTGCACCTAAGCACCAGTCCACCCACATACCAAATTATCAAAGTAGCGAACATGAATCAAACCAACATGATGAAAGTGAATAGATGAAATTCTTGTGTACCCTCTAGAAATTTTGCTTATCATAAGAGACCGTTTTGGCATGTACTTTGCCTCAAAAGGTTTGGGCTACCTTGCTGCACTTTTGTTACTACTACCGTTACTTCCTTGTTACAAATTATCTTGCTATCAAACTACTCTGTCACTTACAATTTCAGCACTGGCAGACATTACCTTGCTGAAAACCACTTGTCATTTCCTTCTGCTCCTCGTTGGGCTCGACACTCTTACTTATCGAAAAGGCTACAATTGATCCCATATACTTGTGGGTCATCAAACCCCCCCCCCCACCTGGATCTGAGGAACCCGTAGAATCTCCAGTGGACCGCATCCAAGGATAGCTGTCGCACACAAGTCCTCTCAACTCGGTGGCGCCCTCTATGGTGCAATGCGCCCCTCAATCTCGATTGTCCTCGAATATCCGTGCTTCCTGAATTTGATCTCCTCAGAGCCATCATCTCCTCTCACCAGCAGGGCCCCATTCAATGCCTCTGCATCTTGACACGCTACCTGATGTCCATACCCTACATGGTCTATGCTTGGCTGACATCCCTTGAATTTGAAAAACTCTGGCAGTTTGAGTTCTACCATTACCACGAAAGTTTCATACCACGAACCGAACACCAAGAATTTGTGCCCACACCTCCATTGTCCATCTCGTGGTTTTCCTCCTGTCTCCACACCACCACCTTCACTCGGTGCCATCTACCAGACGATCTGGTACAAATGCTTCGACTCCCACTTCTAAAAAAAACTTTCGCTTGTGGTGGTTTATCTGTCGGAGGCCTCATTGCACAACATCATCCACTCTAGTTGCCCTACCCTGGAGCACTTGTTGATTGTTTTGGGAATAGAAATCCCTAGCAGTTGTCTCCAAATAAATTCTCCTCACCTTAAAAGCATTGGAATATGTTTTGAAGGACAGCAACTCATCATCGGATATGCCCCTTCACTTTAAAGGTTGCTCCTTGATTATTGTAACCTTCGCAAATAACTGACGTCTCCACGCTCAAACTGGAGACCTTGGGTGTAATTCGTGATCCGTTTAATGATCACGACAAATTGGTGTTGGGCTCCTCACTTTTTCAGGTACCGTATATTACCATCTACACATTTGTAATCATAAGTTTCTTTTTCATTTGTGCGCATAAGTTTATATCATCTTGGAGTACACTTTGGGTACTAATTATGTTATATGCTCAATGAAGAGTTCATCAATGGATATCCTATCAATGCTGCTAGATTCTGTCAAGATCATATATATCAAAATGTTTAGTTATGATCTGAACATAATTATTGACTTGCTGTGATGCTTTCAATGTGTGGAGAATTTATATATAGAGGTGATGATTTCATGCACATTGAAATCCCGTATATATTGTACTAGAATTAACCGTTCAGCTGTCGCTCTTTCAACATACTCTTTTTTTAGAGCTTAACTGTTTTCAATCTTCGTGTCTACTTAGACACTAACACATGGAAAAAAACATATAACCAATCGGTGGCGGAATACGCACCAGGATTTTCTCAGTTCTCATGACATTCGTTTGAGGAGAATAACCATGGAAGGATATGCATCCAACCAGGCAAACAGAAGGTTTGTCACATTCTTCCTTTTGAATGCAAGGTTACTATTGTCCATGAGGCTGAAGTTTTTGAACAAGAGATTTCTCACGGACGAACATGTTGAACAGAAAAAAAAGAAGTTTCAGGTGGACAAATGGGCTTCTGAACATGCTCGGCTTCTATTTACAACAACTTGTACTCATCCTCCAATAAATGTTTTTGCACAAGATGTTGATTATATGGATCAGACTGATCCATTTTTTTGTGAATGCAAAAATCAGTGGTTGGGTTAGATGTTATTACCATGTTCAATCTGGGTTTTGTCTAAATTTGATGAACAATTAATCCGTGGCCTTTTTGTACTGTTTGTAAGCTTGACTTACATGTCGTTGCCCTCATACTCCCCTCTGCTTGCCACTACAGTGCCGCATCTTCCATAGCTCCTGTTTGTTCCCGTTCGAGGCCTCGCCGTCGTTCTCCGCCTTGGTTCGCTCGTTGTGCCCGCCGCCGTCTGGCATTGTCAACATGGTCAACAACCGAGGGGAATCAGGAGATGACTGTACATGGAGAGGCTGACAGTAGGGACCCACCAGGGTCATTGCATTACACAAGCAAGTGCCTCATTATTACAAGCCAAAAAATACTTCCTCCTAATTGTTTGACAACTAGGTCCCACGACATTGTCAATGTAGTCAATAAACGAGAAAATTACACAACGAGCGGATAACACCAGGGACCAGGAGCTCACCTAGTTGTTTTTTAGTTTCAGAGATGGAGCTGAACTGCATGCTGTGCGGGAGTTGTGGCCCGTCTAGCCCATGCTTACGCTTTTATTTAAGCACATGAAGAGCCTAGTTGATATCTTTTTTTATTTTTGAAAATGGCTAGCCCAGTTCCTTTTTTTTGGAGAATACCGAACCGAGGCCTACTTTCTTTTCTCATCCCTGCTGGGCTGCAAATCTTTCAAGACGAGGAGGGATGTAAGTAGTAAGAAATGGGCTTCCCTAGAAAATGGGATATAGGTAGTAAGAAATGGGCTGCAGATTTTTGAACCAAAGCCAACCAGCAATTACATTCAAATATCGTTTTTTTCTGGGATTTCTGTACTCTTATAAAAATAGAGTTGGTGATGATTGTGTGCCTGCCATCTGCAATATAGGCCGCTCGATCTATATCTAACGGATAGGAAGGAAACTATGAAAATTTACCCGCACTTCTCCCCACATTTCCAGATAAGGCCTTCCCTCATTCATCCTTTTCGCCCACTCATACAAATGCATCTTGATGTTCCGTGCAACGCATGGGCATCTTGCTAGTCAAGATTTTAAATTTCATTCATTTTTTTGCGGAGAATTTTTTTGAGTTTTATTTTGATATAATTTTAAAAAAAATATTTTTAACGTGGCTCGATATTTGTGATTAAAAAGTTTGGACCCCACGGAAATATGAAAATTTTCAGTAAATTTTTTAGCAGTGCCCAGAATATGATCTGTAATGCTAATAAAAAGAACATGGGCTTCAAACTATCCTTAAGAATTAGCAAATGGGACGTAAATTATTGAAAATAATGGCTAATGGGTTGTATGCTGTTTTCCATAGATTTGGAGGCTGACTTCTAGGCCTACTAGGTTTACGTTGATGTTGTCCTAAAAAAATTGATAAGTACGCAAGGCTTTGTCAACTTAGTCAACACAGAGCAGTGCCTATTGGATGTCCATCCAACGGCCATTGTGCTTCTTCAATATCTGATCTTCCTACTCCAACCACCCAAACCAGCGCCAACAGGACTGCCTGCTCCCTCCTCCCATTGTCGGCTGGGCTGCCGCTAGGCCATCCCTCTACCCACCTGCACATCCTATTTTTTTCCGGTGATGTCAGCCTCACCCCGCAGCTGACCAGTCAGCCCTCGTACTTCCCTCAGTGTGGGCATCCACTGTTGTGGCTTCGCTGGCTCTGGGTCATTCCCTTCCTGGGCCTCGCCCTCGTCCACCGTGTTTGTGCTCTCAGCGCGACGTGGTCAACATGGTCAACAAACAACAGCCTTCGGAAGAGGGATGTAAGTGGAGAGGCTGACAGTAGGGACCCACAAAGCAAGGGCCTCCTTATTACGTGAAAATAGTGGGGCTTCTCCGAGCCGTTCCAGACTGGGGCCTCACCGTCGTCCACTGACCTGGTGCTCTCGCCGGCGTGGTCAACGTAGTCACTGAACAACATCCATCGGAAGAGGACTGCACGTGGAGAGGCTCAAAGTTTTGTCCACGGCTGCATGCAAGGAAGTGCCTACTTATTGCATGCAAAATAATGATTCCTCCACCTGACAGCAGGGACCCACCGGAAGGGCCTCTGTATTTCGTGAAAAAAATGTCCCCCCCCCCCCGCTGACAGTGCAGACCCACTAGCTATATCTTCACACGCAAGGAAGTGCCTCCTTATTACGCACAAAAAAAATGAATACTCCCCCTGCTAGCTGGGACCCACCGTAGTGGGAGGCTGACTTGTGGGCCTACTAAGTTGACACGGACGGAGGGCTTTGTGAACTTAGTCAGTATGAACGATTCTAGCTCCAGTGACCGTATGATGTCCATCCAACGGCCGTAGTGCTTCTTCAACCTCTGGTCTTCTTGCTTCAGCAGCCCAAACCAGCATCGGTCGTGTCGGATGCTCCCGCCTCCCGTGGCCGGCTCTGCTGCCGCGCAGGCCTCACCGCCCCACCCTACTCCAACCTCTGGCCAGGCCATCCCTCTACTCAACCATGACCCCTGTTATTATGTGGCGAATGCAGGCTCACACCGCAGCCGTACCAGTCAACCCTCTTACTCCTCTCCGCGTGGGCATCCACTATCGCATCTTCCCCGGCTCCGTGTCGTCCCCTTCCTAGGCCTCGCCGTCGTCCACTGCCTTGGTGCTCTTGGCGCGCCGTGGTCAATGTGTTCAAGGAACGTCTTCCATGAAAGAGGACTGTACATGGAGAGGCTGACAGTTGGGTCCACCGCCGCAGCAAGGAAGTGCCTCCTTATTACACGCAAAATAATGATTCCTCCACCTCATAGGAGGGACCCACCGGACGGGCCACCGTATTTCATGAAAAAAACATTTCCCCCTGACTGCTGGGACCCACCAGCTACATCTTGGCATGCAAGGAAGTGCGTCCATATTACGGGCGAAAAATATGATTCGTCCCCTGATAGGTGGGACCCACCAGCTATATCTACACACACAAGGAAGTGCCTCCTTACCTCCCTGACAACTAGGACCCACCCAGTCGAACCGTACATAGGGTTGTCTGTCTGGTCGTGAATGTGTATGTACATACTAGTCGATCGTTCTGTCTATAGGCTGTAGCGATGAACCGTGGCCGAGTAAGGAAGGGCACGTGTCATAGTAGAGGCACAGACGTAGCATGTCACGCAGTCCCGTCTATATTGTGAACACATACGTATAGCCAGGGTGCAAGAAAGTAAATATGGCCACGTATGTACATACGGGCAGGGTCTTCAAAACCTACCCGCGCATATGTATGGCCAGGGCTCGTGTACATGGAGAGGAAGCAGAGGGCAGCAATGGCGTCATGTTCATCGGTAGCCAACCGGCTGGGTTAGAACAGAGAAATTACATCGTGTTCATCGGGAGGCAACGAAATGTGTCCTGTTCATCAGGAGCCAATCGGCTTGGATGGAACATCCGAAATGAGGCCTGGCGTACCACAAACAGAGGAAACGGCCTTCTGTTCGACCGGCGACGGTCGAAGCAGTGGTCCTGTTCATCGGGAGGGGTGTGGCGTACCACAAAACATGGAAACAAAATTGTGTTGGAGCGCTATGGTCGAAACGGCGGTCCTATTCATTAGGAGGGGTGTGGTGTACCACAAAACGGAGGAAACAGACTTGTGTTGGAGTGGTACGGTCGATACGGGGGTCCTGTTCACCGGAGGGGTGTGGCGTACTGCAAAACGGGACTCCACGGGGCTACTATTCACCCACCGTCGACTTCCTTCAGCCTCCACCTGCACTATTGATCCACCACGTCTTCCACCTGCCTCCACCAGCTACTGTTCATCCACGAGCTATTCTTCATCAAGCCCTGCACCGGCTAGTGTTCAACTAGCCCTCCACGAGGTCCTATTGATCCACCCCCAACCAACTGCTCCGCTGTGGTGGCCTCCTCTCGGGGTCCTGTTCATCCTGCGGCAACAGCCTACTACTACTACCACGGGGTCCTGTTCATCCAACCCCCACTGGGAACTGTTAATCCAACCCCAACCACGTATGTCTCGACTTGTTCAACCAACCCCCATGTTCATTGTTCATCAAGAGACAGCAGGTTTGATCGGCTTCAGTTAGCAGGAGTATAGCGAAGGAACCACTCGCGTTTAGTTAACAGCAAGGGATCGATCAGCGTTCAGCGTAGCTAGTGCAATCGCTCGAGTTCAGTTAGAGCCCAACGCCTCGTTGGGGTTCAGTTAGAGCGCAACGCCTTGCACACACGCACGTACGTGTACGAGAGAAATGCACAAACCTTTGTGCATCGCTCGGCCCCGACCACCCACCGTAACCGGTAACTCCCTGATATTTTCCTCGCCCTCGCTTCTACCACGGTTTTTTCCATCATGGATGGCCCAAAGAATGTCATGCAGCTGCGTCTCCGGCCCGCCCAGGATGAAAAGCCCATTTTCTATCATGATTTTTTGTCATAGAAGTAGGATCCCACCACATCAAGTAGGGAATTACAGCGGGTTGCGAGAGAGTGGGCCACTTAAAAGAGATGAGGATGGTGATGAAGATGGTGATGTTGATGAAGACGAACACCGCGGTGAAGGTTCCCCCAGTGGCACTCCGGCACCACGGAGAGAGAGAGGGGGGAGAGAGTCTCCCCCTTGTGCTTCTTGCTCCATGGCCTCCCCCTAGATGGGGAGAGGTTCTCCCTCTAGTCCTTGGCCTCCATGGTAATGATGGCCCCCTCCGGGATCCTCCTCCATGGCCTCCGGTGTTGATGGCCCCCTCTGGCAGGGTGCCAAAGAGGGCCTAGATTGATTTTTCGTGGCTACAGAGGCTTGCGGCGGAAAAACTCCCGATCTAGGTTTATTTCTAGGGTTTTTTGTATTTATAGGAATTTTTGGCATCAGTCTCACATCAAGGGGGTCCACCAGGCAGCGACAAGGTAGGAGCACCCTCCCCGGGAGGTAGGGCATGCCCCACTACCTTTTCGTTTCCTCAGGACTATTCTGCCCAACTCTTGTGCTTCGGAGGTCTCTTTTGGTCCATAAAAAATCACTGTAAATTTTCAGCCCATTCTGAGAACTTCTATTTGTGCATAAAAAATGACACAACGGTAGTTCTGCTGAAAACAACATAAGTCCGGGTTAGTTCTAATCAAATTGTACCAAAATCATATAAAATTGTGTAAACATGGTATGAATACTTCATAAATTGTAGATACGTTGGAGACGTATCAGCATCCCCAAGCTTAATTCCTGCTCGTCCTCGAGTAGGTAAATGATAAAAGAAATAATTTATGATGTGTGAATGCTAGCATAGTGTATAAATTTGATCAATGATAGTTCCAAACACTTTTTCTAGCATTATTCTTTATCATAAATAGTAGCTCATCTCATAAAACTTCTCATGATCATGTAACAAGCTATTCGCATGTTAAAGTATAGACCATAAAGTTTCCTGAAAACTAACAAACTAGGCTTTCAGTCACCAAACAATTGCAATTCATCATATTTTCAGGAAGGGTCTATGCAAGAGCTAAGATTTAGCAAATTCCACATACTGAACTATAATATAGTCTTCCATGATTTCTAACACTCAAAGCATATTTTTAGAACAAATAGCATCCGTCAAACACAGAGGATGATTTTTTTTGACTATTTACTGCAAGGCAACAGCCTCACAGTCCTTTATTAATAACTAAAAAGAATAGAATAGTTACAAGTTTACAAAAATATAGGAAAAGAGAAAATTTACTTACAAGAAAGGGGTCTATTAAAGGTTAGCTATCCAAGATAGTAAACTATCTTTATACGTACATCTAATCCTTTGAGACAGAAGGGAAATGTCATGGATAAAGTTCCTTCTCCAAGCTCTAAAAGAAGGTTGCTCATTTCTGAAGATCTTCCCATTCCTTTGTGTCCTAATATTCCAAGAAGCAGTGAAGACAACTTCAGTGAAGAAAGGATGACCAAAATCCCTTCCAACTGTTTGAGCCATCTTGTATGTGTTTTGGTTCGGCTGAACAGACCAAGAAATCCCAAGATAGTTCCAAACCCTTTGGCTAAAATTGCAAGCAAAGAAAACATGAGCCCGATCCCATGTTGTGCAAGGTTGCATAGCACACATGTGTCATCCTGGATGATCCAATGACGATGTTGCATCATATCCCTAGTGTTCAAACGATCCATTAAAAGAAGCCAGCCAAACACTTTGAACTTCAGCGTGCATGCACACTTCCAAATCCATTTGAAGATGGGGTCAACCACTAGATGTGAGAAGCAAGAGTCATAGTATATCTTTGACATAAAAACACCAGACTTCGAAGGCCACTTCCAAATGTCATTGCTCTCACCATCCAGGTTGATCAAAGGCAGCAGTGCCTGGAGCTGTGTGAATTCCGAATAGGCCTCCTGTGACAAAGGCAAATGGAAATTATCCAAGACATCACACCGCTCCATAAACTCCTTGACAGTGATTGCATCATCAACTACAAAGGAATGAAGCTTCGGGAAGCATTCGTGTAAAAGGACAACATGATTTCCCAGCTGCCAATGGTCCAGCCAAAAAGCACTGTGTCGCCAGCATGAACTTGTGGAACAGCTAGCTTACAGAAATTAGGATATAAATGCACGACATCATGCCACCAAAAGGAGCCATAGATCTGGGTGCTTTGGGGTGGTGACGATGCATAATAAGTGTCCCAAATTAATGATACCCAAGGCACGTCCACTTTATTATAGAACTTGAAGAGGTGCTTTAGTAACAAAGCCTCATTTTGCAAGCCCAAGCTAAGAACACCCAAACCACCAAATTTCTTCGGGCGACAGACTAAATCCAAGCAGCCAAAGATTGACGTGGGTTATCCGAGTTACCTCTCCACAGACATTGCCCCATGATTCGCTCTAACTACTGCAAAATGCCTTTGGGAAGAGATAAGGTACATAAGAAGTATATTGGAATGGAATACAACACCGACTGAAGAAGTTCTAGTCGGCTTACTTGACACAGAGGAAGATAGGGGCTTAATGTTTTGCCTCCCAACTTATTTATCATATAGATAATGGTCAACAATAATGACTCATGATCAAATATATTTGAATGGCCATATATGCTTGGATCTTTCCCCACCACATGATGCTTGCCAACTAAATAATAATTGAGGTTGAAATCAAAGGGAAAATATTGACTCTTACGTAAAAGTAAACACATGAAAGTAAAAGATAGGCCCTTCACAGAGGGAAGCATAGGTTGTAATGCGCTTTTTAATTTTAGATGTACAAACCCTTCATGTAAAGGAACGTCACGTTGTATTGCCCTTTGTGGTAGCAACCTTTATTATGCAGTTCGTCGCTTTTATTTCTTTACCACCACAAGTCGTACAACGCTTATTTTCCCTTACAATAAAAGATCATACATATTTAGGAGCAATTTTTATTGCTTTTTGCACCGATGACAACTTACTTGAAGGATCCTATTCAATCCATAGGTAGATATGGTGGACACTCATGGCGTGAAACGGGGTTTAAGGGTTTTTGGATGCACAAGTAGTATCTCTACTTAGTACAAAATTTTGGCTAGCAAAAGATCCTAAGCAAGCACCACATGTTGGAGGATCCATAACAATATAACTTCTATGCAAATATACCCAAAACATAACTCATTACGTTGTCTTCCTTGTCCAACTTCAACTAATTTGCTCAATTTTGGAAATAATTAATGGGGCTCATAATCATGGATGATGTCCAAGATAGTATATTTATATGTGAAATCTCTCTTCCTTCAATATTCTTTCATGAATTGTTCAAGTGACCAATGTTGTGTTTGCTAACTTTCAATAAATTTACCACCTATACTTCTTATATGTGAAGTCATTACTCCCCCTAGGATAAGCATATGAAACATATATAATTCCAAATTTATGATATTCAATTCTTTCAACTATTTACTCACAGGATATAATGAAGCACGTGAGTAAATGACAAACTACTCCAAATAGATACAAGTGAAGAGCAATGAGTAGTCAAATAGTTAAATAGCCATGGGAGGAATCTCTCTCATTCAAGATTTCCAATCCAATGATTTTATTCAAACAACTAGTAAAATGAAAATATGCTCCAAGCAAAACACATATCATGTGACGAATAAAAATATAGCTCTGAGTAAGGTATACCGATGGTTTTGAAGATGAAAGACGGGATGCCTTCCGGGGCATCCCCAAGCTTAGGCGCTTGAGTCTTCCTTGTATATTACCTTGGGGTGCCTTGGGTATCCCCAAACTTAGGGTCTTTCCAATCCTTATTCTCCTCGTATCGATATCTCACTCAAAACTTGAAAACTTCAATCACACAAAACTTAACGGAATGTCGTGAGATGGGTTAGTATGATAAAGAGCAAATCATTCACTTTGGTACTGTCAAGATAAGATTCATAATTGTACTCACACAATGCCTACTGTAACATATCATTTCTACAATTTATATTGAGCAATATAAGCCATAGAAACTAGAAAACAAGCAAACTATGCATTGAAAACAGAATATGTCAGAAACAGAACAATCTGTAATGATCTGAACAGCAATCGTACTTCTGCTACTCCAAAAATCCTGAAAAATTAGGACAACCTAAGAAATTTGTATATAAATCTTGTGTAATAAAATCATATCAAAAGCACGCTTCTGTGATTTTTTTAAAATTCTGGCAATGATCATAAAAATTTCTGTTTTTCAGAAAGATCAAATCAACTATCGCCATAGATCATCCCAAAGGTATTGGCACTTTATTGAAACAAAAGCTATAAAACATAATTACTACAGTAGCATAATCATGAGAACACACAAAAACAGTAGGGGTAAATATTGGCTTGTGTCCCAACAAGCGCTTTTCTTTACTACCTTTTTAGCTAGGCAAGAAATTTTAATGATAATTAATCTCCCAAGCCCAATTCCAATGATAATTTTATTCATACTCTAAAATATATAAGTCAAGTTCATAGAGCATTCTACAATCATTATAGATTGACAAATATCCAATATCAAAATATATAAGTGAAGCACATGAAGAATTTTATAAAGACATACTCAAAAGATTTAACTGAAGCACATGAAGAATTCTATAAATCAATGAAGGACTATCTCATACAAGCATGGTGCATAAAGGAAAAGAAAAGAAAAATAAACAAAAAATATGCATATCGTGTGAACAAAACAAAAACCAAGGTATATCGATAATTGTTGAGGAACAAAGATGGGATGCCAACTAGGGCATCCCCAAGCTTAGATGCTTTAGTATCCTTGAAATATTTACTTGGGGTGCCTTGGGCATCCCCAAGCTTGAACTCTTGCCTCTTTTTATGTTGGGAAATGTAGCATGCAATATCAAAAAAAATATCCTATGCTCACGCAAGATCTATCTAGGAGATGCATAGAAACAAGGGGGAGTGTGTCTATGTACCCTCGTAGACCGTAAGTGGAAGCGTTTCATAACGCAGTTGATGTAGTCGAACTTTCTTCGTGATCCACCGATCGAGTACCATACGTACGGCACCTCTGAGTTCTGCACACGTTTAGCTCGGTGACGTCCCTTGCCTTCTTGATCCAGCAAGACGTCGAGGTAGTAGATGAGTTCCGTCAGAACGACGGTGTGGTGACGGTGATGGTGAAGTGATACGCGCAGGGCTTCGCCTAAGCACTACGAAGATATGACCATGGGAGTAAAGGGTGGAGGGGGCGCCGCACACGGCTAAGAATTGATGTTCTATGCTAGCCCCCCCCCCCCACATATATATAGGTGGAGGAAGGGGGAGGAGCCAAGGGGTGCACCCCAAGTAGGTCAAATCCTACTTGGGGTCTTCCCCAATTCGACTTCCCCCCTTCCATAATTGTCAGAGGGGGAAGGAAAGAGGAGGGAAGGAGGGGGGGGGGGGCGAATCCCCCTTTCCTTCTCCCTTCCCCTCTTTCCTTTCTCCTCTAGTTTGGCCCATATGGGGAGCGCACCAGCCCCTGGTGGCTGGTGCGTTTATCCTCTTGTCCCAAAAGGCCCATATCTTTTGCCGGGGGTGCCCGGAACCCCATCCAGTGACCCAATATGTACACAGTACCCTCCAGAACACTTCCGGTGTCTGAATACTATCGTCCTATATATCAATGATTACCTCTCGACCATTTTGAGACTCCTCTTCATGTCCGTGATCTCATCTGGGACTCGTAACAACATTCGATCACCAAATCACATAACTCATATATTACAATATCGTCATCGAATGTTAAGCGTGCGGACCCTACGGGTTCAAGAACTATGTATACATGAACAAGACACCTCTCTGGTCAATAACCAATAGCGGAATCTGGATGCTCATATTGGCTCCCACATATTCTAAGAAGATCTTTATTGATCGAACCGTTATGACAATATATGGCATTCCCTTTGTCATCGGTATGTTATTCAATCGTCGGTATCTTCATACCTAGTTCAATCTAGTTACCGACAAGTCTCTTTACTCGTTCCACAATGCATCATCCTGTAACTAACTCAGTATTCACTTTGCTTGCGAGGCTTCTTATGATGTGTATTACCGAGAGGGCCCAGAGATACCTCTATGATACTTGGAGTGACAAATCCTAATCTAGATCTATGCCAAATCAACAAACACCTTTGGAGATACCTGTAGAGCATCTTTATAATCACCCAGTTACGTTTTGATGTTTGATAGCACATGAGGCATTCCTTCGGTATCCGGGAGTTGCATAATCTCATAGTTGAAGGAATATGTATTTGACATGAAGAAAGCAATAGCAATAAAACTGAACGATCATTATGCTAAGATAACGGATTCCTAATGATGTGATCCCATTATCAAATGACAACTCATGTCCATGATTAGCAAACCTTAACCATCTTTGATCAACGAACTAGTCAAGTAGAGGCTCACTAGGGACACAATGTTTGTCTATGTATTCACACATGTATTTATGTTTCCGATCAATACAATTCTTGCATGAATAATAAACATTTATCATGAATAAGGAAATATAAAATAACAACTTTTTTATTGCCTCTAGGGCATATTTCCTTCAGTCTCCCACTTGCACTAGAGTCAATAATCTATATTACATTGTAATGATTCTAACACCCATGGAGTCTTGGTGCTGATCATGTTTTTCTTGTGCAAGAGACTTAGTCAACGGGTCTGCTATATTCATATCTGTATGTACTTTGGAAATATCTATGTCTCCCTCCTTGACTTGATCACGGATGGAGTTGAAGCGTCTCTTGATGTGTTTGGTTCTTTTGTGAAATCTGGATTCCTTCGCTAAGGCAATTGCTCCAGTATTGTCACAACATATTTTCATTGGACCAGATACACTAGGTATTACACCTATATCGGATATGAACTCCTTCATTTGCTGCTTCCGAAGCAGCTATGTACTCCGCTTCACATGTAGATCCCGCCATGATACTTTGCTTGGAACTACACCAATTGACAGCTCCACCATTCAAAATAAATATGTATCCGGTTTGTGACTTAGAGTCATCTGGATCAGTGCCAAAACTAGCATCGATGTAACCATTTCCGACGAGCTCTTTCTCACCTCCATAAATGAGAAATATATCCTTGGTCCTTTTCAGGTACTTCAGGATGTTCTTGACCGTTGTCCAGTGATTCACTCCTGGATTACTTTGGTACCTCCCTGCCAGACTTATGGCAAGGCACACATTAGGTCTGGTACACAGCATAGCATACATGATAGAACCTATGGCTGAGGCATCGGGAATGACTTTCATTTTCTCTCTATGTTCTGCAGTGGTCGGGCATTGAGTTTGACTCAATTTCACACCTTGCAACACAGGCAAGAACCCTTTCTTTGACTGATCCATTTTTAACTTCTTCAAAACTTTGTCCAGGTATGTGCTTTGTGAAAGTCCTATTAAGCGTCTTGATCTATCTCTATAGATCTTGATGCCCAATATATAAGCAGCTTCACCGAGGTCTTTCATTGCAAAACTTTTATTCAAGTATCCTTTTATGCTATCCAGAAATTCTACATCATTTCCAATCAACAATAGGTCATCCACATATAATATTAGAAATGCTACAGAGCTCCCACTCACTTTCTTGTAAATACAGGCTTCTCTGAACGTCTGTATAAATCCATATGCTTTGATCACCTCATCAAAGGGTATATTCCAACTCCGAGATGCTTGCACCAGTCTATAGATGGATCGCTAGAGCTTGCACACTTTATTAGCACCTTTAGGATCGACAAAACCTTCTAGTTGCATCATATAATACTCTTCTTTAAGAAATCCATTTGTATGACCAGACCCCAAACAGTCAAGTCTCTCTGCATTAGTGTCATCCCTGGATTGGTAATGCTGTCAGGCACAGTACTCAAGGAATTATAATAGAGTTTCAATCACACACTTATTACATCAAGTCCTCATAAAGAGTATGATTACATCAATAAAATCATGGGTGAAGGCCATCTAAACTAGATAACTACGAAAGCTTCAAAGGTAAATGAGTCCATCAACTCCAACGGCATAGCTGAGTGCAAAACAATGACCTATTGCACCTTATTCATTGTTTGAGTAGTCTGCAACATAAGACGTTGCAGCCCAAAACGGGTCAGCACATGGAATATGCTGGCATAGTTACACTATAAAGCAATGATAATGCAAGAACTATATCTACATGCAATATTTGGCTGGTGGAGGCTGTAAGTTTCATGATTTTGCATAAAGCTAGTTTTTCCCTACAACAAAGGAATAAATTTATTTAACTACTCCCATGTTGCCCATTATTTGAGAAGGTAACCCCAACTCAAATCCCAATTAACAATATCACATTAACCCAACATCATTATTAATTAGAGTAACGTGATGAGATCACATCAGTAGATTCAAGTACTAGACACTCAACATGTCCATAACCGGGGACACGGCTAACCATGATTAGTTTATACACTCTAAAGAGGTTTGCACACTTTTCCCCACAAGACTCGACCGCATCCATGATCGGATGATTGAGACATAGCGTTTTTGAAGCATTAACTCTCTACTCCGGGTAGACAGTACCGCCTACACCCTCTACATCTGCTATTCTACCTCTTCAAGAGCTCAAGCAACTTACTCAACTATGCCAGAGCCCATAATGGCTTGTGGCTGCACACGGAGGTTTCTAGCATGAATTAATCTTATGATCCCTTTGAGCCTGGGTGGCAGACCGTAGTAAGAATCACACGGGTACTCCGGGGTTTTCCAAAATAGACATCACTACGTTCCCAAGGTGCATGCAACCAATCCACCCAAATGTGTATTAAAGTAGCCACATTAATGTTATCCATGATTAAATTAACTCTCAAACTTCCATGTGTGAATCACGATCCAATCCCCGTCTGCGAGCATGGGTAAGAAATTATAAGCATAACGTATATTATCAGGGTGATCAAAAGGTATTAGGTTCCTACCTTAAGCACTACAACCAAACCACATGTTCCCAATCCTACAAATGCAAATATTTGTGGGGCAATACTAATGCATAGTAAAAACTGGGTATAAAAGAGTATGATCAGAGTGTTACTTGCCTTGATGACGATATGCAAACTCTAGAGATTCGTAGTAACAAGCTTCGCACTCTGGGTAATCTAGCATAGACAAACAATAGCATACATATGCAATCACTCAAACGAAACATGAGAAAATCGAGAAAAGATCCAAATCAAACACGAAACAAGAAACGGCTTAAACTAACAAGAGTCAAAACCTAACAGTGAAATTAACATGTGAATTAGATCTTATCAATAGGTACAAGTGATTAGCTATGATTCACAAAAAGATTCAACTCAAACAGAGCAACGAAACTCAAAATACGAACGAAACAAGATCGTTTACTAATCTGGACTAAAGTCAAATTTTACAATAGCAAAACCAAGTTCAAGTTGGTTAACTGGAAAGAGGGTTTCGAGATGAAGATTTTGGCGCTGGGTTCATCTAATTTGGATAAACGAGTAAAAAGTTATACTAGTTTAAAGATCAGGGGCTGAATTGCGATAAAAATAATCGCAGATAAGTCCCTGGCCAAAAAACAAATAAAAGAAAAAAATATCCGACGAACGTCCACTAAAAGAGACAAATGAACGAACTTGCTCGTTAGGTTTACTGAAATAAACTGACGAAGAACCGGACAAAACCGGCGGCGGGGGCGGGATCCGAATAGCGGCGGAAGCGGCGTGTTCACAGCGAGGAGGCGGGGCGGTAGCGAGGTGGCGGGGCTCCACGGGCGGCGGCGGGGCAGCGAGGCGGCGGGGC
>NC_041393.1:100438885-100493686 GCF_002162155.2 Triticum dicoccoides
GGCGGCGCGACGCGGCTTGGGAGGCGGCGGTGGCTGCGGTGGCGGGAGGGAGGAAGTGGCGGTGGGGGCAGCGCTTATAAAGGCTGAGGGGAGGGGGCGGCGGCTTGCGCGAGGGGGCACGGACGCCGAGGCTGACCCGGACTCCGGCGGGAGTCTGGCGCTTGCACGGCTAGAGGGAGGCGGCGGCGCTGGTTGGGCTTGGCCCGGCTCGGCTGGGTCGTTGGCCCAGTCGGGCGGAACTTTTTAAAAAAAAATATTATTTCGCCCGAAGAGAAAGTTCCTAATAAAATATAAAAAAAATTCTAAAAATGCCAAAAACAATTTTCACCATCTAAACAAAATATTTAGAACAAAGTGAACATTTTTCTGGCCTAGAATGCAATTTTCAAAAATGCATATTTTTCTAATTCAAATAAAATAGCAAATAAAATACCAAAAAAATCATAATTTGATTTAAAAAATTCTTTCTCCAATCTCTTAATTTGAAAAAGTCATTTTATCTTCCCTCATTTATTTTTTTAATATTGGAAATAATTGGAGAGAAAATTAATAAACTCAAATTGATCCTTTCTTCAAATTTGAAATAAATTCAAATATGAATTTTGTGAAACCTCCAACTCTCTCCGTGGATCCTTGAGTTGCTTAAGATTTCTAGGATCTCAACCAAAATGCAAGAATAAATATGATACGCATGTAATGATCTATGTATAACATCCAAATTGAAAATTGGGATGTTACGAACCTACCCCCCTTAAGATGAATCTCTCCCTCGAGATTCGGGTTGGTCAGCAAAAAGGTTTGGGTGGTCTCTACGAAGGTCTTCTTCTCGCTCCCAGGTGGCTTCCTCCTTGGTATGGTGGCTCCACTGAACTTTGCAAAACTTGATAACCTTGCTGCGAGTAACCCGGCTAGAAAACTCGAGAATCTTGACTGGCTTCTCTTCATAGGTCAAATCACTGTCTAACTGAATGGCTTCCAGTGGCACGGTATCTCTTAGAGGAATTTCGGCCATCTCTACGTGGCACTTCTTCAACTGGGAAACGTGAAACACGTCGTGAACTCTTGACAATCCTTTTGGTAATCCCAGCTTGTAGGAAACTTCTCCCATGCGGTCCAAAACTTGGTATGGTCCCACAAAATGTGGTGCTAGCTTTCCCTTGACTCCAAAACGTTTAACTCCTTGATATACTTTGTCTCTGACTTTGTAAATTATCTCCTTGCGTTTAGAATCCGCATAGCTCTTCTGCCTGGACTAGGCAACCATGAGTCTGTCGTGAATCAACTTAAATTTCTCTTCAGAGTCTTTGATTAAATATGGTTTGAACAACTGTCGATCTCCAACTTCAACCCATGATAACGGTGTCCTGCACCTCCTTCCGTACAAAGCTTCGAAAGGGGCCATCTTTAGACTCGCTTGATAACTGTTGTTATAAGAGAACTCTGCATATGGCAAATTGTCATCCCAACTAGATCCATAATCTAACGCACAAGCTCTCAACATGTCCTCCAGAATCTGTCCATCTGTCTGAGGATGAAAAGTTGTACTGAACTCTAGCCTGGTACCCAAAGTTTCATGCAACTGATTCCAAAACTTTGAAGTAAACTAGGTTCGTCTATCTGATACAATGCTCCTTGGAACTCCATGCAGACATACAATCATGGTCATGTATATCTTTGCCAACTTAGCACTCATATAGGTGGACCACCGGGATGAAATGAGCTACTTTTGTCAAATGATCGACTACAACCCAGATAGAGTCATAGCCTGAACGAGTCCTGGGTAATCCTGTGATAAAATCCATGCCAAGCTTATCCCACTTCCATTCGGGTATCGGCAATGGCTGTAGCAATCCAGCTGGCTTCCAATGCTCTGCATTAACTCTCTGACATACATTACATACTGCTACATACTCGGCAATATCCTTCTTCATTCCTGTCCACCAGAAACTTTCCTTTGAATCTAGATACATCTTAGTGTTTCCTGGGTGAATTGAATACGGTGAATCATGTGCCTCATGCAGAATTAACTTCCTGATCTCGGGGTCATTAGGCACATATACGTGATCCTCAAACCATAAAGTGTCGTGCTCATCCTCACAAAATCCTTTAGCCTTTCCTTTGCTCATCCTTTCCTTTATCTCGGCAATCTCCTTGTGAGTCTTCTGGGCTTCTCTGATCTTACCCATCAAAGTGGACTGAATTACCAATGCTGCTACATAACCCCTCGGAACTATCTCCAAGCATAGCTCTCGAAGATCATCTGCTAATTCCTTAGGTAATCCTCCAGTCATGAGCGTGTTAACATAACTCTTGTGGCTCAACGCATCTGCTACGACATTGGCCTTTCCGGGATGATAGTGCAACTTCATATCATAATACTTGATGAGCTCCAACCATCTCCTTTGCCTGAGGTTCAACTCCTTTTGCGTGAAGATATACTTCAAACTCTTATGATCTGTGTATACCTCACAATGGTTTCCGATGAGAAAATGTCTCCATGTCTTCAGTGCATGCACTACGGCTGCTAACTCCAAATCATGCGTAGCATAATTCAACTCATGAGGCTTAAGCTGTCGTGAGGCATATGAAACAACTCTTCCTTCACGCATAAGCACTGCTCCAAGTCCTCGACGTGAAGCATCGCAATACACTTGATAATCCTTGCATTGATCTGGAAGAATCAGCACTAGGGCTGTAACCAAACGTTTCTTCAACTCCTGAAAACTGGTTTCACACTCCTTAGTCCAATTAAACTTGGTGTCCTTCTTCAATAACTCCATCATGGGCTTTGCAATCCTGGAGAAATTCTCAATGAACCATCGATAATACCATGCGAGTCCAAGAAAACTCCTGATCTCTCCAACTGTTGTGGGTGCCACCCACTTAGTCATAGAAACAACCTTGGTAGGGTCTACTGCTATTCCTTCTCCGGATATAACATGTCCGAGAAATCCGACTTCCTTTAACCAAAATTCACATTTGCTGAACTTGGCATACAATTGATGTTCTCTGAGCTTCTCAAGAACCAAACGCAAATGCTCCTCATGTTCCTCTTTGGCACATGCCGGGATACATACTTGATCCTCCCTCCTTCTGGGGTGGTGAGAAATATTGACTTACTAGCACAATCAATGTTTCCTCCATACTTCGATAACCAATCCATGCCTAATATTATATCCAATCCTTGTGACTCCAAAATTATTAGGTCAGAGGGAAACACATGTCTACCAATGGTCAAGGGTAACCGTTCACACCATCGGCTGGCCAGATACTCTGCTCCTGGCGAGCTTACTAACATGGGTGACCTAAGGGCATGGGTTGGCAATTTAAACTTGTCCACAAATCCCCTTGACATGTATGAATGCAATGCACTAGTATCAAAAGAACAAGTGCAGTAAATGAATTAATCAAAAACTTACCGACAACTACATCGGGTTGATCCTCAATCTCCTCCACGCTGATTTGGTTCACCTGACCTTTGGTGAAGGGGTTGGGATTCTTGGCAGAACCTCCATTGCCATTTCCATTCTTTGCCTCAGGGTATTCAGTGGCATAATGTGCAGTCTTCTGGCACTTGAAACAGGTAATGTGGCTCAGATCCCTCTTGGCTGGTGTTGAAGGGTTGGAATGGTTCTAGATGCTGCTTCCTCCATTCCCATTGCCATTCCTAGGGACACTATGGTTATGCGAACTTGCTCCATTGTGCATATGTCCTCCATGGTTATGGCCTCCATGGTTGTGGGTATCTCCTCCCGAGTACGGGGAATAGCGGGGCTTTTGCTTAGTTCCTGAAGTGTACCTCCCCTGTCCATACTTCCTCCTGTGGTTATCAATCTTTTGCTGCTTGCCTTTAATCATAAGAGACCTATCTACCAACTCCTGGTAGTTGTTGAATGTTGCCACCATCAATTGCATGCTCAGCTCATCATTCAGTCCTTCTAGAAACTTCTCCTGCTTAGTGGCATCTGTAGCTACGTCATCATGGGCATAGCGTGCTAACCTACTGAACTCATCCACATACTGGCCCACTGTACGTCCTCCTTGGCACAAGTTGCGAAACTCACGCTTCTTCATGCTCATAGCTCCTGATGCAACATGGGCAGTACAGAAAGCCTGCTGAAACTGATCCCATGTAACAGTGTCAATGGGGTAAGTGGCTGTGAAATTCTCCCACCATGATGCTGCGGGTCCATTAGCTGATGTGCGGCAAAATGCACTCTCTCCGTATCTGTGCATCCTGCAGTGGTCAGCTCCCTTCCAATCTTGCGGAGCCAAGCATCTGCAACAATCGGCTTGGTGCTACTAGAGAACATCGGCAGATTCAACCTTAGGAAACGGGCTAGGTGATCAACAGGGGGTGGTGGTGGTGGGTTGTTGTTGTTGTTGTTGCCTTGGTTCTGATTCTGGACTAAAAGTTGCATCAAAGTATTCTTCTGCTGGATCAACTGAGTGAGCTCCGGTCGGAAGGCAAATCCATTGTCACGTCTCGGAGGCATCTGATGGGTTTAGAAGGGGTGAGAAAACATAATAGAATAGGGTTCTTAGAGAGGTTCACTACCCATAATGCGCATGAGACAAACACAATCAATTTCACTTCAATCAATAGCACACAAGATCGCACAAAGCGGTCTAACCTATAAGTACAAACTCGATCGTTGCAACTACTTGGAGGGAAATACTACTAATTACAATGGTGGTTGTCTAGAAATTTTCATCAGAGGAAGACACCATGATATCTGCTCCAGCTTCATCAACATAGTCGTCATCACTATCAGGGTCGGAGTCGGTGTAATCGAGGATGATGTAGTCTCCTGGGCGGTTGTCCTTCTTTGGTGTGGGGTCCCCCATGAATACTCCTAGCTTCTTCGTTGGATCTTCATTCTTCTCCAGTAGTATAGCAATCTCTTCCTCATATCCATCGCGTGTAGACTTGATCTCCTCCTCCAGCTCATTGTTTCTCCTCACCAGTTTCTTGATCTTCTTCATGTGGATAATTTGTTGATTCTCTTTTCGACGAATACGATCTCCCATCTCTTGAATGTAAGCTGCAATTGATCCATCCCTCCTGGTGCGAATCATCTCCCATTTGTTATCTCGGTGGCCACATATCTGGTAAACGGTATTCTCTAGCTCCTTGTGATACACCTCACATATGCGTCCAAAGGTGATATGTGCGGCCATGCTCTTTCCAATACTCCAGCTTGGTACATCTAGGTAGAAATCAATATGCTCCTTTGTTGGCGCAAAGGTCCTCCCAGGTATCCAAACTTTGATCTTCTAGCGCTCCTCTTTCGGTAAAGATGTAGAGAAAGTCCCTATGAAGCTTGGTAGTCCGATGTTCAAAAACTTAGTGACTTCCTTCAAATGCTTTCCGAAAGGGGTGTCATCATCCGACTGAGTGAACCTGTTCCTGGGATCCGCCATCTATAGAGTAGAAAGAGAGGAGAATTAGAAATGAGTAGAGAAGAGAAATCATGTCGCTCATTCTAGTGGTCGCGTCCTACAATCAGCGTGTGCTCTGATACCATCTTGTAGCGACCAGACCTCAAACATTCAAGTCTCTGTGCATCAGTGTCATCCCTGGATCGGTAATGCTGACACGCACAGTACTCGAGGAATTATAACAGAGTTTCAATCACACACTTATTACATCGAGTCCTCATAAAGTGTATGATTACATCAATAAAATCATGGCTGAAGGTCATCTAAACTAGATAACTACAGAAGCTTCGAAAGTGAATGAGTCCATCAAATCCAACGGCATAGCTGAATGCAAAACAACAACCTATCGCACCTTATTCATCGTCTGAGTAGTCTGCAACATAAGACGTTGCAGCCCGAAACGGGCCAGCACATGGAATATGTTGGCATAGTTACACTGTAAAGCAATGATAATGCAAGAACTATATCTACATGCAATATTTGGCTGGTGGAGGCTGTAAGTTTCATGATTTTTCATAAAGCTAGTTTTTCCCTACAACAAAGGAATAAATTTATTTAACTACTCCCATGTTGCCCATTATTTGAGAAGGTAACCCCAACTCAAATCCCAATTAAAAGTATCACATTAACCCAACATCATTATTAATTAGAGTAACGTGATGAGATCACATCAATAGATTCAAGTACTAGACACTCAAGATGTCCATAACCGGGGACACGGCTAACCATAATTAGTTTATACACTCTACAGAGGTTTGCACACTTTTCCCCACAAGACTCGACCGCAGCCATGATCGGATGATCGAGACATAGCTTTTTTGAAGCATTAACTCTCTACTCCGGGTAGACAGTACCACCTACACCCTCTACATCTGCTATTCTACCTCTTCAAGAGCTCAAGCAACTTACTCAACTATGCCAGAGCCCATAATGGCTTGTGGCTGCACACGGAGGTTTCTAGCATGAATTAATCTTATGATCCCTTTGAGCCTGGGTGGCAGACCGTATTAAGAATCACACGGGTACTCCAGGGTTTTCCAAAATAGACATCACTACGTTCCCCAGGTGCATGCAACCAATCCACCCAAATGTGTATTAAAGTAGCCACCTTAATGTTATCCATGATTAAATTAACTCTCAAACTTCCATGTGTGAATCACGATCCAATCCCCGTCTGCGAGCATGGTTACGAAATTATAAGCATAACGTATATTCCTGGGGTGATCAAAAGGAATTAGGTTCCTACCTCAAGCACTACAACCAAACCACATGTTCCCAATCCTACAAATGCAAATATTTGTGTGGCAATACTAATGCATAGTAAAAACTGGGTATAAAAGAGTATGATCAAAGTGTAACTTGCCTTGCTAACGATCTGCAAACCCTAGAGATTCGTAGTAACAAGCTTCGCACTCCGGGTAATCTAGCATAGACAAACAATATCATACATAAGCAATCACTCAAACGAAACACGACAAAATCGAGAAAAGATCCAAATCGAACACGAAACAAGAAATGGCTTAAACTAACAAGAGTCAAAACCTAACAGCGATATTAACACGTGAATTAGATCTTATCAGTAGGTACAAGTGATTAGCTATGATTCGCAAAAAGATTCAACTCAAACGGAGCAACCAAACTCAAAATACGAACGAAACAATATCATTTACTTATTTGGACTAAAGTCAAATTTTACAGTAGCAAAGCAAAGTTCAAATTGGTTAACTGGAAAGAGGGGTTCGAGATGAAGATTTTGGCGACGGGTCATCTAATTTGGATAAACGAGTAAAAAAGTTATACTAGTTTAAAGATTAGGGACTGAATCGAGATAAAAATAACCGCGGATAAGTCCCTGGCCGTAAAACAAATAAAAGAAAAAAAACTATTGGATGAACGTCCACTAACAGAGCCAAACGAACAAATTCGTTCGTTATTAGATTTAATGAACGAACATCCGCAAAACAGCTCTAAACCGAGAAAACCCGACCTATAAAAAAACCAAACTAGATGTAGGGTTTACCAAAATAAACCGACGAAGAACTAGACAAAACCGGCGGCGGCGGTGGCTAGGTCGCGGCGAGGCGGCAGCGGGGCTCCATGGGCGGCGGCATGGCAGCGAGGCGGCGGCGCAAGCAGCGGCAGCGCGGTGCGGCTTGGGAGGCGCCGGTGGCTGCGTTGGCGGGGTGGCGGAAGTGGCGGCAGGGGCGGCCCTTATAAAGGCCGAGGGGAGGGCGACGGCTTACCCGAGGGGGCGTGGACGCCGAGGCCGACCCGGACTCCGGTGGGAGTCCGGCGCTTGCAAGGCTGGAGGGAGGTGGCGGCGCTGGTTGGGCTTGGCCCGGCTCGGCTGGGCCATTGGCCCACTCGGGCGGAACTTTTTTTAAAATTATTTCGCTCGAAGAGAAAATTCCTAATAAAATGTAAAAAAATCTAAAAATGCCAAAACAATTTTCACCGTCTAAATAGAGTATTTAGAACAAATGAACATTTTTCTGGCCTAGAATGCAATTTTCAAAAATGCATATTTTTTTAATTCAAATAAAATAGCAAATAAAATACCAAAAAAGTCATAATTTGATTTTTAAAATTCTTTCTCCAATATTTCTCTTAATTTGAAGAAGTCATTTTATCTTCTCTCATTTATTTTTTTAATATTGGAAATAATTGGAGAGAAAATTAATAAACTTAGATTGATCCTCTCTTCAAATTTGAAATAAATTCAAATATGAATTTGTGAAACCTCCAACTCTCTCCGTGGGTCCTTGAGTTGCTTAAGATTTCTAGGATCTCAACCAAAATGCAAGAATAAATATGATATGCATGTGATGATCTATGTATAACATCCAAATTGAAAATTGGGATGTTACACCATTAAGGAATGCAGTTTTAATGTCCATTTTCCAGATTTCATAATCATAAAAAGTGGGAATTGCTAACATGATTCAGACAAAGTTTAAGCATCACTACATGTAAGAAAGTCTCATCATAGTCAACTCCTTGAACTTGTCGAAAAGCTTTTGCAACAAGTCGAGCTTTATAGACAGTAACATTACCATCAGCGCCAGTCTTCTTCTTGAAGAACCATTTATTCTCTCTGGCTCGCCGATCATCGGGCAAATCCACCAAAGTCCACACTTTGTTCTGATACATGGATCCTATCTCAGATTTCATGGCCTCAAGCCATTTATCGGAATCTGGGCTCATCATAGCTTCTTCATAGTTTGTAGGTTCGCCATGGTCTAGTAACATGACTTCTAGAACAGAATTACCCTACCACTCTGGTGTCAACGGTGTTCTGGTTGACCTAGGAGTTTTGGTAGTAACTTGATCTGAAGTTTCATGATCATCATAATTAGCTTCCTCTCTAGTTGGTGTAGGCATCATGGGGATGGATTTCTCTGATGAGCTACTTTCCAAATTGAGATAAGGTACAATTACCTCATAAAGTTCTACTTTCCTCCCACTCACTTCTTTCGAGAGAAACTCCTTCTCTAGAAAGGTTCCATTCTTGGCAACACTTAGGGTATCCTATGCATACACACTTCTCCGATTTGGGTTCGAGATTATTAGGCTGAAGCCTTTTGACATAAGTATCGCCATCCCAAACCTAAAGAAACGATAGCTTAGGTTTCTTACCAAACCACAGTTCATACGGTGTCTTTTCAACGGACTTAGACGGAGCCCTATTTAAGGTGAATGCAGTTGTCTCTAATGCATAACCCCAAAACAATAGTGGTAAATCGGTAAGAGACATCATAGATTGCACCATATCTAATAAAGGACGATTACGACATTCAGACACACCATTACGCTGTGGTGTTCCAGGTGGCGTGAGTTGTGAAACTATTCCACATTGTTTTAAATGAAGGCAAAACACGTAACTCAAATATTCCCCTCCGCGATCAGATCATAGAAACTTTATTTTCTTGTTATGATGATTCTCCACTTCTCTCTGAAATTCTTTGAACTTTTCAAGTGTTTCAGACTTGTGTTTCATTAAGTACATATACCCATATCTGCACAAATCATCTGTGAAGGTTAGAAAATAACGATACTCACTGCATGCCTCAACACTCATCAGACCGCATACATTGGTATGTATTATTTCCAATAAGTCATTAGCTTGCTCCATTGTTCTGAAGAACGGAGTTTTAGTCATCTTGCCGTGAGGCATGGTTCGTAAGTATCAAATGATTCATAATCAAGTGATTCCGAAAGTCCATCTACATGGAATTTCTTCATGCACTTCACACCAATATAACCTAAACGACAGTGCCACAAATATGTTGCACTATCATTATCAACTTTGCATCTTTTGGCATTAATATTATGAATATGTGTATCACTACAATCGAGATTCAACAGAAATAGACCACTCTTTAAGGGTGCATGACCATAAAAGATATTACTCATATAAATAGAACAACCATTATTCTCTGATTTAAATGAATAACCGTCTCGCACTAAACAAGATCCGGATATAATGTTCATGCTCAATGTTGGCACCAAATAACCTATGAAGCACCGATACGGTGACATCGATACGGCGATATGGGATACGACAATTTCTAGAAATAGCAATACGACGAGTATATATAAATAATTTATAAAATGACATATAATAAAGGCAAAACATAATACAATGTGTGAGATGATATCAAAATACTACCCCTTTGATTGCCTCATTGCCTCCATGCCTCTTTTCATGTCCTGTAATGATCATCAAAGTCCTCAACTGTCAACTCCTCATCGTGTATGCAAAATAGAAAATACGTCATATAATATTATATGGCTGCATGCATCGCAAAGCAGCAACATCACTAAGAAATTGGCAGTACATAATACACTAGAAAGTAGACAGTAGGCATCAGCAACATCAGTAAGCAATGCTTCAACAAGACAGTAGACATAGCTTATCAAGATAAATAAAGATATATATGTGTGCTAGTCTGCTTGTCCTACTTAACTAAGTTCCGAGGATTAGTCGAACTAGCATTTTAATCTAATAATGAAAAAACACAAGTACAGGTAATTGGAAAGATGCAGCACGCCACATGCCAGCAGCCAAGCACACATGATACATGACACGACAAGCAGCCAAGCACGGATACGATGGAATCATACTTCATTGTTGCTGGCAACATCCGGGAGCGGCGGGGAAGAGTAAAGTCAATCCAGGCGGTGGAAAGGGGAGCCAGCAGGGTGGAGAGGCGATTCAAGGCAGCGGCGATGGCAACGGCAGCAACGAGCTATTGCTGGAGGTGGCGGTGCCGGCCGCGCACTGCCTGCTGTCGCTAGATCCCAATCCTTCATGATCAAACAGAGAGGAGAAAGCCGATGTTAGGTTAGGCTTGTGGGCTTCTATTGGGATCAGGACTGCCGACGACATCCTCACCGTATCCCGGCAGTGTCCACAAAGTGTCGCCACTGTATCATGTTTATTTTCTTTTCTTTTTAAATCAAAAATTGGGATACTTCGACGATACCTGTATCGGAGCCGTATCAGGTGTATCGGAGTATCGTCCATGTATAGTACATCGATACAATTGATCTTGACGTATTAGTGCTTCGTAGCAAATAACAATTATTCAGGTCTAAAACTAACCCCGAAGGTAGATGTAGAGGTAGCATGCCGACGGCGATCACATCGACCTTGGAACCATTCCCGATGCGCATCATCACCTCGTCCTTAGCCAATCTTCGTTTAATCCATAGCTCCTGTTTCGAGTTACAAATATGAGCAACTGAACCAGTATCAAATACCCAGGAGCTCCTAAGAGCATTAGTAAGGTACACATCAATAACATGTATATCAAATATACCTTTGTTCACTTTGCCATCCTTCTCATCCCCCAAATACTTGGGGCAGCTCCGCGTCTAGTGACCAGTCCCTTTGTAATAGAAGCACTCAATTTCAGGCTTGGGTCTAGCTTTGGGCTTCTTCCCGGGAGTGGCAACTTTCTTGCCATTCTTCTTGAAGTTCCCTTTCTTTCCCTTGCCCTTTTTCTTGAAACTATTGGTCTTGTTAACCATCAACACTTGATGCTCCTTTTTGATTTCCACCTCCACAGCTTTGAGCATTGCGAAGAGCTCGGGAATTTTTTTCTCCATCCCTTGCATATTATAGTTCATCACGAAGCCTTTGTAGCTTGGTGGCAGTGATTGGAGAACTCTATCAATAACACTATCATCTGCAAGATTAACTCCCAGCTGAGTCAAGTGATTGTGATATCCAGGCATTCTGAGTATGTTTTCACTGACAGAACTATTCTCCTCCATCTTGCAGCTACAGAATGTGTTGGAGACTTCATATATCTCAATTCGGGCTTTTGCTTGAAATATTAACTTCAACTCTTGGACCATCTCATATGCTCCATGACGTTCAAAACGTCTTTGAAGTCCCGGTTCTAAGATGTAAAGCATGGCACACTGAACTATCGAGTAGTCATCAACACGCGACTGCCAGATGTTCACAACATCTGCAATTGCTGGAGGGGGTGGCACACCTAGCGGTGCATCAAGGACATAATTCTTCTATGCAGCAATGAGGATAATCCTCATGTTATGGACCCAGTCCGTGTAGTTGCTACTATCATCTTTCAAATTAGCTTTCTCTAGGAATGCATTAAAATTCTGGGGAATGGTAGCATGGGCCATTGATCTACAACATAGATATGCAAATACTACTAGGACTAAGTTCATGATAAATTAAGTTCAATTCATAAAATTACTTAAGAACTCCCACTTAGATATACATCCCTCAAGTAATGTAAATGAAACGTGATCCAAATCAACTAAACCATGTCCGATCATCACGTGAGATGGAGTAGTCATCAATGGTGAACATCTCTATGTTGATCATATCTACTATATGATTCACATTCGAACTTTTGATTTCCAGTGTTTCGAGGCCATGTCTATACATGCTAGGCTCGTCAAGTTTAACCTGAGTATTCCGCATGTGCAAAACTGTCTTGCACCCATTGTATGTGAGCGTAGAACCTATCACACCCGATCATCACGAGGTGTCTCAGCAAGACAAACCGTCGCAACGATGCATACTCAGGGAGAACACTTATACCTTGAAATTTAGATAAGGGATCATCCGTCTTACTAAGCAAAATAAGATGCATAAAAGATAAACATCACATGCAATTAATATATGTGACATGATATGGCTATCATCATCTTGTGCTTTTGATATCCATCTCCAAAGCATCGTCATGATCTCCATCATCACCGGCTCGACACCTTGATCTCCATCATTGCGTCGTGGTCGTCTCGCCAACTATTGCTTCTAACTATCGCTAACGCATAGTGATAAAGTAAAGCAATTACATGGCGTTTGCATTTCATACAATAAAGAGACAACCATAAGGCTCCTGCCGATTGTCGATAACTTTTACAAAACATGATCATCTCATACAATAACGTATATCACATCATGTCTTGACCATATCACATCACAACATGCCCTGCAAAAACAAGTTAGGCGTCCTCTACTTTGTTGTTGCAAGTTTTACGTGGCTGCTACGAGCTTCTAGAAAGAACCGTTCTTACCTATGCATCAAAACCACAATGGTGATTTATCAAGTTTGTTGTTTTAACCTTCAACAAGGACTGGCCGCAGTCAAATTCGATACAACTAAAGTAAGAGAAGCAAACACCCGTCAGCCACCTTTATGCAAAACTAGTTGCACGTCTGTCGGTGGAACCAGTCTCATGAACGTGGTCATCTAAGGTTGGTCCGGGCCGCTTCAACCAAGAATACCACAGAACCAAAATAAGACATTGGTGGTAAGCAATATGACTATCACCGCCCACAACTCTTTGTGTTCTACTCGTGCATATAATCTACGCATAGACCTGCCTCTGACGCCACTATTGGGGAACGTAGCATGCAATTTAAAAAAATACTATGCTCACGTGTGGCACCCCGGCTCAAAGCAACCGATTTACCTTGCATTGCCAGCCCAGAGATCGAGTCTTCTGGCAACACATGACAGCTTGGTATAGAAACAACTGTTTTATTGATGCTAGCGGAAACATAAGTTAGATATTACATCAAGAGGCCAAGTGGCACACACGGTGCGGCTAAACAATATGTACATTATTTAATGAACATGAAGGGGTCCTCGATCACGACAACTACGCGGCAGCGGAACGACGACGAAGTGGAACTCCACAGCACAAGGACACCGATGTGGAGACGATCTAGACATAGGAAGCACTTCGATTCGGTGATACTTTCCTGAAATCTGGCATGACACGCCAGGTCAGTACATTAAATGTGCTTGCAAGCTCACAGCAAGTAAAGGCATAATGACAATCAATAATATGACAATTAAGCGGGTTAAATGCAAAATCATCGACATCTACTAGTGCAGGGCATCAACATAATAAACATGTAAGTCATCAACATACTACTCATGCAGTGAACATGCTCGTGCACCAAGTCCCTCAGACTCACTTACCAAATGGGTTACCTCGTAACCAAATATCATCAAAACGGTGATCACTCCCGGATCACAAACAGAACCAACACTTTGGCTTCCGCAACAACAACCATCTTAAGATCTCAACAATCTCATTTCAACCAGTGTCACAGTATATTTTTAATGTGCATGATTAACTTGTTTCTGTTGACCCATGGTGTGACCTACTTACGAGCTGTGCCCGTAACTGAGGATGCGGCTATCGATAGATTAATAAACACTCTGCAGAGGTTAGTACACTGTACCCACACCACGGAACCCATGGCCTCGCTCTCCCATTCGGGTGGACCAACGACATTCCGACAGAACCCTCCCATTGCCATGACACACTCCCGGCCACTCCGACTAACTCCCCTCTGGGCTAAGTCATGGGTGGCCCCGATGTCTACCAAAGACATCCGACGGCCACCGTCATGGCAAAACAAAACAACGGTCCCAAACGGGGCCAAGGTACCATAACAACATTGAGCACACAAGGTTATGTCTGCTTACTGGGCCAGGGTACCGCACGCACATAACCTTCCCTTGTTGGAGACACCGACCAGAGGCATGACAACGGACCGAATAACGGCCTTCCCATAAAGGAAAATGTGGTTGCACTGGGAAGCTCGATTCAATGGCACCATGACCCGATCAACATTATGTTCAAGTTGAATTAACATCGGGTTTAACTTGAAATGAAATAGTCTCGTGTCATAGTATGCCATGATAATGCAACTATCCGACATGCACCATATCAACATAGCACCAAAGTAAATGGATTAACATCATGGAATCAAGTTACTTGCACTACTCATCACTTTCACCCACTGGTTTCAACTTCACTCGTTTTCTAACTCATCATTTTTAGTTATGCCATTATCATATTAAAATCAATAACTCCTATATGAAAAAATAACGATCATATCCAAACCATAACCATATCATCACCATACTATCAAACATAATTCTACTGCCGCATACTAGCACATGCATTCCAACACCACTTGAAACTAAGCAATTCAAGCATGACAAGTAAACTAACATAGCCAATATTTATGTACATGATTAAATGCATGAAAGTAACTCATATTCAAGTTGGAAAATCATAAATATTGAAATGGCACCATGCAAATGCTTATGGTGGCTTGCCTTAGCACAAAGGAGGGTCACACTCCTCCTGCTTTCCTTCAAGGCAAGTTTCCTCCTCTAAAAATAATTAAAATCACAAAAAGAAAATGTCAAGAACACTTATAAAAATCACCAGAAATTCTAGGTACTAGAGAAAAATCTGAACTTTTATGTGCTATTAGAGAATTCCAAGAAAAACACAATGAAAAAAAGGATCAATTCATTTGGACTTATAGTTTAAAAGTTATGGCTGGTCAAAGTTCTGGTCAAAATTTGAATTAAAGTCAACTAAAAAGATAAATAGAGGGGGGGTGACGTCGAACGCGTATTTCAGTGGGGCGCCACCACTTATACCGCTTTGGGCGCGGTTCGGTGCCTGACAGTGGGCCCCCACTGTCAGGTTTAGAGAGAGGGAGAGACAAACAGAGGAGAGGCAGCAATGTACTGGCATTTCTCCGGCGAGGAGAGGTCGGCCGCCACCGTGGATGGAGGGGATGGACGCGCAAGACCTCAAGGAGCCTGTATGTACCCGAAACGTGGCTAGGGGTGGTTGGCATGGCTTGCAATCTTCAGCGGCGGCAGCGTCCGGGGTTCGCCAGAGAGGAAGAAGACGGCGCGATGCGGCGACTCCAGGGGCTCCAACAACACTAGCGCGCACCAGATGACCACCAAGGACACGCCAGAGAAGTTGGTTGAGCTTGAGAGGCTGTGGAGCGGTGGGGAGCAGAGGAGGGGATTGCTGGCAAACTTCGGTCGTGAATGGTGGCCAAAGGCCTGCTCGGCCGTGCTGCGTCTATCTATGAGGTTCTGGCAAGTGTGGGAGTAAGAGCTGATGCTCGGAGAGGCTGGGGAGGGGTCCTATTTATAGGCGAGTGAGGAGGTGGCTCGGGGTTCCATCGGAGTTCTCTGGAGACGGCGCCCGGCGATGAATGGTGTCAGTGAGAGGGGGGAAACAACCATGGCTCATCTAGCCACTGTGGGTGAGCGCGGACGAGCACAAGAGATGGGTGGAGACAAGGGCAGGGGCACGGGCGCACTGTATGCTTGGCCGCATCGTGCCCATTCTCGCTGCGGCGAGCTCCGGCGTAGGCGAGTGCCAGGGCGGAGTTAAGTGCATCAAGACAGCGATTTTGGCAAAGTTTGGCAAGGCACCGCGAGCTGGGAAGCGAGCACGCGCAAAACATGAGCATCGGCGGCGTCCAGAGCACATCGACTAGCAGGTTGGCATGGTGCACATGCGTGGTCACCGCGTGAATTCTGTCATAGAGCCAAGCCGTGCATTGAATTCATGTCTGGCGTGTAGTCCTTGATGGTTTGGGTTTCCCCAAGTGTTTGAGTTTGCCAAAGGTGAGCTTTTCATGAGTGTATCATCCTGACAAGTTTCTAGACAGAAACTTGTGAAGTTAAATAAGAGAGATTTACCAGGGTTTTAGGGCTGATCATTGGAGGTTAAGGTTTTCTTAGGAGGGAAATGAAGCCCTAAAATTTTCAGCCTCATTGGATCAAGGAAAAATACACTTCCTTTGTAAAGTGCATTTTCTGGGCAGAACAGAAAAGATTTTCTGTAGCAAAAATATTCCAAAGAACTATGAAATATTTTTGCACAGGGAGGTGTGGCAGGTCCAAAGAATATTCAGGAATTTTCTCAAAAGAATTTTATGGCCAAGAAAAATGAGGGTTGCTTTGGAGCATATGTTGTTGAAGTGAAAATCAGAGATGGAAATGAATATTTTTCATTTATGAAAAATATTTATATGGCCACTTTGAGAAAAACCAGTGAGGAAATGATGTGTGTGAGAGAAGGGTGGGTCACTTGGGTGAAAATCTAGGTCATGCCCAAGTGTTTAAGTCCAACTGAGTTGATTCAAAATCTAAAATTCAAATCAAATGGCAAAGAATTCCAGAAAAATAAGGAGGGCAAAACCAGGGTGTCACAAACCTCCCCCACTTAGGATGAATCTCGTCCTTGAGATTCGGTTTCTTGGAAAAACAATTCTGGATAAGCTGCCTTTATAAAGTCCTCTCTTTACCAAGTTGCTTCTTCCTCACTATGATGCTCCCAGTGTACCTTATAAAATTTGATGGCCTTACTACGGGTGACTCTATCCATTTCATCCAATATTTGGAGAGGTTTCTCCTCATAGGTTAAATCCTTAGCAAGTTCTATCTTTGCCATATCAATCCTTTTCTCGGGTGGCGAGATACACCTTCTCATCTGTGAGACGTGGAACACATTGTGTATTTCTGACAATTCTGAGGGTAGTTTCAACTGATAAGCCACGGTGCCATCTCTAGACATAACTGGAAACAGACCAATATATTTGGGTGCAAGCTTTCCTCGAGTCTGGAACCTTTTAACTCCTTTCATGGGGGTGACTCTGAGGTACACATATTCTTTGGGTTCAAAACTGATTGGTCGATGTTTTGAATCATAATAGCTCTTTTGCCGGGACTTAGCCAATTGCAGTCTATCACGAATCTCTTTGACTTGCTTTTCAGCCTCTATCATTAAGTCGGCCCCGAAAATGCGGATATCTCCGGTTTGAGACCAGTATAGCAGAGTGCGGCACTTATGGCCATACAAAGCTTAAAATGGTGACATCTTGAGGCTGGTCTGGAGACTGTTGTTGTAGGAGAACTCGACATAAGGCAGGCAATCTTCGCACGTTGGTCCTTGGGCTAAAGTACATGCTCAGAACATATCTTTGAGTATTTGATTTACTCGCTCTGTTTTCCCATTGGTTTGAGGGTGATAGGTTGTGCTATATTTTAGTGCGGTCGCCAAGGATTGATGGAGACGTGACCAGAATGCTGAGGTGAAGAGAGACCCATGGTCGGAAGTGATAGTTCTTGGCACTCCATGCAAACTGACTATTCTAGACAAGTATAATTGTGTGAGTTGATCGGCTCGGTAGGTGGTTCGGATGGGAATAAAGTGAGCTACCTTGGTCAGCATGTCCACCACAACCCATACTGCAGCATTGCCTTGGTGAGTTCTTGGTAGACCGGTGACAAAATCCATGCAGACATCGTCCCATTTCCTTTGTGGAACAGGCAAAGGTTGAAGAAGTCTGGCAGTTTTTTTTACGTTCAGCCTTTACTTTGTTGCATATATTGCAGCATGCGACAAAATACGCGATGTCCTTCTTCATTCCCTCCCACCAAAGTGCCTGACGGGGGTCCTCGTACATCTTGGTACCTCCTGGATGGATCAAGTACGAAGACACGTGTGTTTCTATCAAGATATTTTTTTCTCAGGTCTGCTAACTCAGGTACGCAAATCCGTCGTCGAAATCTTAGAGTACCTTTCACATCCTTAGAGAAATCCTAGGTCTTACCTTCTTGCATATGCTTGACATGATGTTGCAAGACGGAGTCCTCTTGTTGGGCCATGCGGATTTCTCTTTCGAGGGTAGGGTGACTTCCAGTATATTGGCAAGGTCAGACTCGACAATCATCAGATTGAGCTGAGTGATCTCTTCTTGGAGTTCGAGAGGCAAGGACTCCCTTAAAGCATTCAGGTTGGTGGGCTTGCGACTGAGGGCATCAGCAACCACGTTGGCTTTGCTGGGATGGTAATTTATTACAATATCATAATCCTTAACCAATTCGAGCCATCTTCGCTCTCGGAGGTTTAAGTCCGGTTGGATGAATATATACTTAAGACTCTAGTGGTCGGTAAATATCTGACATCTTTTGTCGACGAGGTAGTGCCTCCAAATTTTTAGTGCGTGCACTACGGCTGCCAACTCCAAGTCATGTGTTGGATAATTTTCTCCGTGAGGTTGTAGATGTCGCGATGCGTATGCTACAACCTTGCCATCTTGCATAAGTACACATCCAATACCTCTCCTGGATGCGTCATAGTATATATCAAAATTGTGGTAGATGTCTGGAAGGGTTAACACAGGTGCGGATGTCAGCCTGGTCTTCAGCTCATTGAAGCTTTTCTCGCAGTCCTCAGACCATACAAATTTCTTATCCATCTTGAGTAGTTCTGTCATTGGCTTGGCAATCTTGGAAAAGCCTTCAATGAAGCGGCGGTAGTACCCAACTAATCCAAGAAAACTTCAGAACTCAGTCACTATCGTGGGAGTTGTCCATTCAAGCACGTCCTTGACTTTGCTTGGATCCACGACTATGCCTTCTGCTGACAAAACATGTCCCAAAAATCTGACTTGTTTGAGCAAAAAATCACATTTGCTGAATTTCGCATATAGCTGATGGTCACGAAGTCTCTGCAAGACTGCTCGGAGATGTTCCTTGTGCTCTTCTTTACTCTTTGAGTATATGAGGATATCATCAATGAAGACTACCATAAATGTATCCAAGAAGTCCATGGATACCTTATTCATAATATGCATGAAGAAGGCGGGGGCGTTGGTGAGGCCAAATGACATGACCGTATATTCGTAAAGACTGTATCAAGTGGTGAATGGGGTCTTGGGAATATCTTCCTTCTTGATCTTGAGCTGGTGGTATACTGTCCTCAAATCAATATTGGAGAATACTTTTTCCCCACTGAGTTGATCGAACAAATCATCAATCCTCGGAAGTGGATATTTATTCTTGATAGTGACATCATTCAACTGACGATAATCCACACACATTCGGAGACTGCCATCTTTCTTATCCACAAATATTGCGGGTGATCTCCATGGTGAAGAGCTTGGGAGGATTTATCCTTTGTGAAGCATGTCATCAAGTTGTTTCTTCACCTCCACTAACTCAGACGAAGGCATAGGATAATACTTCTTGTATATAGGTGCGGTTCCGGGCACAAGATTAATTGTAAACTCAAGCTCTCGGTCGGGCGGCATTCCTGGTAATTCCTTAGGAAATACGTCTGGAAACTCACTGACCATAGGAATTAGATCCAATTCTTCCGCTACAGTTGTGAAGACCATTCCTTTCTTGGGTATGCTTCTTCGAGGAAAGAACTGTGTGGTCTGACCATACTGACTTATCAAGGAGACTGCTCTGGTTGTACTATTGATACATACTTGATCTCGAGTCAACCAGTTCATTCCCAAAATAATATCCAACTTGGCAGACTCGATGACTATCAAAGAAGCAAGGAAAATGACTCCCTTAATGTCAATCTCCAAATTGCGACAGGCCAGATTGCTTTTGAGCACGGATCTCAGGGATTGTACCATCATACTTTTTCCCAAAATGGAGCAAGGAAACTTGTTTTGGGAAACAAAACTCCGTGAAATAAAAGAGTGGGAAGCCCCAGAGTCAAATAAAATTATTGCAGGTATGCTATTAACAGGAAACATACCAATGACGACTTCTGGGTCCTCTTGGGCTTCGTCTATGGAGAGGTGATGAACTTGCCCTTGGATGGCCTTCTGGTTAGGGTATGGTCCCATGTGGTTGATTTGTGGCTTGAATGGAGCATTTGACTTGCTGCTTTTGGGGCACTGTCTGGCATAATGTCCGGTTTGCCCACAATTGAAACATGAATTATTACGCTGACAATCTTCATGCACCGGGCTGGTCACCACATTCTCGACTTGGGTTGAGGTCTTGTTAACATTCTGCTGCCAACTAGGCTTGTACTCAACATGAGTCTGCTACCAAGTACAGGTCTTTTGCACTGGCTGACCATCCTTCTTGGGATCAAACTTGCGCTTATGATCATTATAGGCAGGCTTATTGTCATGAACAAGCTTGTGCTCTCTTTCCACAATGAGGGCCTTGTTTACCAAAGTCTGGAAATCCGGAAAATCAAGCATACTGAGAGTGAATCTGAGGTGTTGATTCAGTCCACCAAGGAATCTGTCAATCTTTCTCTCTTTGGTGGCCACATCATATAGGGAATAGTGAGCCAAATGGTTGAACTTGTTCAAATACTCAGTGACGCATGAGTTGCCTTGAGTTAGAGCTAGGAACTCATGCTGTTTAACCTTCAAGATACCGACGGGGATGTGGCACCTAAGGAATTTTTTCTTGAACTTATTCCTTGTAATTTCTTCATCTGCTGGCCACATGGCTTTAGTATTGTGCCACCAAATAGTTGCGGCTCCTTCCAGATAGTGGGTTGCAAATGGAGCCTTATCAACTTCTTCTGTGCGGGCAATATTCCATTGGACCAGTGACTTGAGTAAAACTAGGTGGCTTAGTCCTTTGAAAATCTAAGAGCTTGGAGTGATTGCCATTTGTATTGCCCTTATTTCCCACTAGGGCCTGCACACTTTTCAATAATTCAAGCAGATCGTTGCTCCTTCTTTCCTCGAACATACGCATTATATGTTCAACTGTGGGTGGATGAGGTGGTGGAGGCGGTGGTTGTGGGTATGGTTCGGGGGATTGCCCTGCCTATCTTGCCGATCGACAGACAGGTACCTCCTCACCAGCGTGACTACTGCAGCCTCTAATACGTCTCCAACGTATCTATAATTTTTTATTGTTCCATGCTATTATATTATATGTTTTGGATGTTTAATGGGCTTTATTATGCTCTTTTATATTATTTTTGGGACTAACCTATTAACCGGAGGCCTAGTGCCAGCTTCTGTTTTTTTGCCTATTTTAGAGTTTTGCAGAACAGGAATACCAAACGGAATGAAACATTCGCGATGATCTTTCTTGGACCGAAAGCAATCCATAAGACTTGGAGTAGAAGTCGGAAACGCCACGAGGCGTCCATGAGCCAGGAGGGCGCGCCCCCACCCTCATGGGCCCTTCGTACCTCCATCAATGTACTTCTTTCACCTATATATACTCTTATACCCTAGAAACATCAAGGGGACCCATGAAACCACTTTTCCACCGCCGCAACCTTCTGTACCCGTGAGATCCCATCTTGAGGCCTTTTCCGGCGATCTGTCGGAGGGGGAATCGATCATGGAGGGCTTCTACATCAACACCATTGTCTCTCCAATGAAGCGTGAGTATTTTACCACAGAACTTCGGGTCCATAGGTATTAGCTAGTGGCTTCTTCTCTCTCTTTGATTATCAATACAAAGTTCTCCCTCGATGTTCTTGGAGATCTACTCGATGTAATATTCTTTTGCGGTGTGTTTGCCGAGATCCAATGAATTGTCGATTTTTGAACAAGATTATCTATGAATATTATTTGGTTCTTCTCAGAATTCTTATATGCATGATTTCATATCTTTGCAAGTCTCTTCGAATTATCGGTTTAGTTTGGCCTACTAGATTGATCTTTCTTGCAATGGGACAAGTGCTTAGCTTTGGGTTCAATCTTGCGGTTTCCTTTCCCAGTGACAGTAAGGGCAGCAAGGCACGTATTGTATTGTGTCCATCAAGGATAAATAGATGGGGTTTATATCTTATTGCTTTAGTTTATCCCTCTACATCATGCCATCTTGCTTAATGTGTTACTCCGTTCTTATGAACTTAATACTCTAGATGCATGCTGGATAGCGGTTGATGTGTGGATTAATAGTAGTAGATGCAGACTTGTTTCGGTCTACTTGACACAGACATGATGCCTATGTTCATGATCATTGCCTTAGATGTCTTCATAATTATGCACTTTTCTATAAATTGCTCGGCAGTAATTTGTTCACCCACCATAATACATGCTATCTTGAGAGAAGCCACTAGTGAAACCTATGGCCCCCGGGTCTCTTTTCCATTATATTACATCTCTTTTCCATTATATCACATCTCATTTACTATTTTGCAATCTTTACTTTCCAACCTATACAACAAAAATACCAAAAATATTTATTTTACTCTCTTTATTAGATCTCACTTTTGCGAGTGACCATGAAGGGATTGACAACCCCTTTATCACGTTGGTTGCAAGGTTCTTGATTGTTTGTGCTGGTACTAGGTGACTTGTGCGTCGTCTCCTACTGGATTGATACCTTGGTTCTCAAAACTGAGGGAAATACTTACGCTACTTTGCTGCATCACCCTTTCCTCTTCAAGGGAAAAACCAACGCAAGCTCAAGAGGTAACTGTTGGAAATATGCCCTAGAGGCAATAATAAAATGGTTATTATTATATTTCCTTGTTCATGATAATTGTCTGTTGTTCATGCTATAATTGTATTAACTAGAAACCGTAATACATGTGTGAATACATAGACCGTAATATGTCCCTTGTGAACCTCTAGTTGACTAGCTCTTCTGAACCAATGGATCAACCCCCACCACTGACCCCTCTTCGTTCCATGCAGGACATTGGCATCAACCGATGTGCAGTTCCCCCCAGGAGCTTACAGATGTTGTGCTGCTGGCTTCGGACGCTCCGGCCACCAACTGCACCAGTGTGGAGGAGGACTCTCCTTCTTCTGCTTAATTTCTGTGCCCGCCCATGCCTCTTTTGCGTAATTGGAATGTCCTGTGTTGGAACATTAATGGTTTAAATTCAGGAAAAAAAACTTCTCGCGCTACCTAATGCGATTGCAGTTAGTGGTAGTGCTATCCTTTGCTTGCAGGAAACTAAAAAACCTGCCACCGATCTAGATTTTGTTAAGTCTTGTTGCCCCAAGCGCTTTGATAAGTTTGCTTATGTTCCTTCTCGTGGTGCATCGGGAGGATTGCTCACTGTTTGGAATAGCTCCATTTTCTCTGGCACTGTCCTTGTTCAGGAGGATTTTGTTTTGGGCATTTAGTTCACTAGCACACTCTTCGCACAAGCTTGGACACTTTACAACATTTATGGCTCATGTGCTGGCCCTGCTCGCGATACATTCACACAATGGCTATATGACAGGGATATTCACACGGATGAAGATTGCATTTTCCTTGGAGATTTTAATTACATCCGTGGTCCCGAGAACCGTAATAAACCATGTGGTGATGTTAATGACATGTCAACTTTCAATGATATTGTCCGCAAGCACAATCTAGTTGAACTACCTATTAAAGGCAGGTTATTTACGTGGAGTAACATGCAGTAGCACCCCATTCTTGAGCAACTTGACCGGTTCTTTACTTCACTTCATTGGACGCATATCTATCACAATACCTTGGTTAAACCCCTATGCAAACCCCTGTCTGATCACACGCCTTGTGTTGTTAACATAGAGACAAAAATTCCATGTGCCAAGCTCTTTCACTTTGAGTCATATTGGCTTCTCCACACTGGCTTTATGGATGTGGTTAAAAAGGTTTGATACCGCTGAGGGAGTCCTGGATTAAGGGGTCCTCGGACCGGACTATTGATATGGGCCGGACTGTTGGGCTATGAAGATACAAGACTGAAGATTCTCTCCCGTGTTTGGATGGGACTCTCCTTGGCGTGGAAGGCAAGCTTGGCACTCGGATATGTAGATCCTTTCTCTGTAACCGACTTTATACAACCCTAGTCCCCTTCGGTGTCTATATACACCGGAGGGTTAGTCCGTAGGGACAGATAGACAATCCTCATAGGCTAGACTTCTAGGGTTTAGCCATTACGATCTCGTGGTAGATCAACTCTTGTAATACTCATATCATCAAGATCAATATAGCAGGAAGTAGGGTATTACCTCGATAGAGAGGGCCCAAACCTGGGTAAACATCATGTCCCCCGCCTCCTGTTACCATCGACTTAAGACGCACAGTTCGGGACCCCCTACCAGAGATCCGTCGGTTTTGACACCGACATTGGTACTTTCATTGAGAGCTCCGCTGCATCGTCACCAGAAGGTTTTGATGGCTCCATCAATCATCCACAACAATGTAGTCCAAGGTGAGGTTTTCCTCCCCGGACAGATCTTCGTATTCGGCGGCTTTGCACTGCGGGCCAACTCGCTTGGCCATCTGGACCAAATCGACAACCGTGCCATGTCCATTAGGTTAGGTTTGGAAGCTTGAACTATACCATCGACATCCGTGGAGACTTGATCTTCGACAGATTCGAGCCCACGACAGCCGCACCCTGCCATCATGATGAACATAACCTAAATCTATCATCGGTCCGTGCTCAGGAGATAGCGCTTGTGACTGCTCCGGTCCTAGATCCTAAGCAGGTCACACCATTCAAGGACGGGAAGTTCAACCCCACCATGGAAGCCGCAGACTCAGCGGCGCTAGAGCCGAACACAGATCCGACCTCAAACGAGGCTTGTGTCATCGGAACCTCGGACTCGTCTCTGGCCATAGGTTCCGAACCGCGTATATTCGTGCCTATCAATCAGGCGCCGATCGTTGAGTTCAGCTCCGCGTATATCTTCCGGCACTCACCTTTAGGTGATGTGCTAAATTCATTAAGGGCCCTTGCCTTATCTGGGGATTCTTAGCCAAAATATATCTGATTCGAATTGGAAGCTGAGAGCGGAGAATTCCAATCCCCACCCACCACCCACTTCATAGCCACTGTCGAAGATTTAACCGACATGCTCGATTACGACTCCGAAGACATCGACGGTATGGACGATGATGCTGGACAGGAGCAGATGCAAGAGCCACCACAGACAGGGCACTGGACGGCCACCTCCTTGTATGACGTATATGTGGTGGATACACCCAAGGAAAACAATGGCGATGGAAAAAAGGATTCAGTCGAGGATAAGACTCCTGAGAAGCAGCCAAAGCGTCGATGTTAGCGGCGCCTCTCTAAATCACGCCATGGGAAAACAGCGATACCGGCACACGAGAAAACAACACTCCGGACGATGTCGAAGACAATGAAGACCTCATAGAGCGAACCTCCGAACAGGCTAAACGGGAAGACAGGCGAGCCAGTCCTGATGAATAGGCCATGAATGAAGACTCGGATGACAGTAATTACATGCCTCTCTCCGAGGACAAGGTTAGCCTCGGCGACGAAGAATTTATCGTGCCTGAGGATCCCGTCGAGCAGGACCATTTTAAGCACCGGCTAATAGCCAGTCCAAAGATCCTGAAGAAGAAGAAGCAGCAGCTTCAAGTCAATCAAGATCTGCTCACCGATAGATGGACTGAGGTCCTGGCAGCCGAGGAATGTGGCCTTGAGCGCCCAACCAAAAGTTACCCGATGCACAAATTGCTACCCCAATTCGATGACGAGGCACTGGAGCCCGCACTACCAGCGCATGATGCGGCTGACTGACCAGCGCGTGGCCGAGATAAAGCGGCAACTCAGTCCGAACACCAGCTCGCACTACCTCGCCTAAAAAATGGAAACACAACAGCTCGGGGATACACACATGACCTGTGGCATGACTTAGAAAATAGAGCAGGCCAGACCAGATCGATCTATGGATCGCGGGGGCGCGCCCCAATGCACAACGATGGCCACCTTGCCGGACATAACAAATACAACCCTGTTCGGGCCGAATACCACAAACCAGCTGAACCCGAGCTGCGTCACGATGTGCCCCGACATAGAGGTGCCGCACACCCCCTATGCTTCACTAATGAAGTAATGGAACATGAATTCCCAGAAGGGTTTAAACCCATAAACATTGAATCATATGATGGGACAACAGATCCCGCGGTATGGATTGAGGACTTTCTTCTCCATATTCATACGGCCCGTGGTGATGATCTCCACGCCATCAAGTACCTCCCGCTAAAACTCAAGAGATCAGCTCGGCACTGGTTAAACAGTCTGCTCGAAAACTCCATCAGCAGTTGGGAGAACCTGGAAGATGCCTTCCTTGACAACTTCCAAGGTACTTATGTCCGACCTCCGGGTGCCGATGACCTAAGTCACATAATCCAACAACCTGGAGAGTCATCCAGGAAATTCTGGACCAGGTTCTTAACTAAAAAGAACCAAATCGTCGACTGTCCGGATGCCGAAACCCTAGCGGCCTTCAAACATAACATCCATGACGAATGGCTTGCCCGACACCTCGGCCAATAAAAGCCGAAGTCCATGGCAGCCCTTACGATGCTTATGACCCGCTTTAGTGCGGGCGAAGATAGCTGGCTAGCTCGTAGAAACAACAACTCAAGTCAACCTGGCACTTCTGAAGCCATTGATATCAACGGCAAGCCCCGATGCAGCAGACACAAGCGTCGAAACAACGGTGACAACACCGAAGACAAGGCAGTCAACGCCGGATTCAGTGGCTCCAAGTCCGGTTAGCGGAAGAAGCCATATAAAAGAAACAATCTGGGCCCATCCAATTTGGACCGCATACTCGATCGTCCATGCCAAATCCATGGCGCTCCTGATAAACCAGCCAACCATACTAACAGAGAATGCTGGGTGTTTAAACAGTCCGGCAAGTTAAATGCCGAACACAAGGAGAAGGAGCCACAAAGCAAGGATGATGATGAGGAGCCCCGGCCACCGAACACAGGGGGTCAAAAGAAGTCCCCCCCCCCCAAGTCAAAATGGTGAACATGATATACGCTACCCCTATCCCCAAGAGGGAGCGGAAATGTGTGCTCAAGGATGTCTATGCGGTGGAGCCAGTCGCCCAAAAATTTAACCCATGGTCGTCCTGCCCAATCACTTTTAATCGCAGAGACCATCCAACTAGTATCCGTCATGGCGGTTCAGCCGCACTGGTCCTCGACCCAATCATCAACGGGTTTCATCTCACAAGAGTCCTAATGGACGGTGGCAGCAGCCTGAACCTGCTTTATCAGGATACAGTGCGCAAAATGGGTATTGATCCCTCAAGAATCAAACCCACTAAAACCACCTTTAAAGGTGTCATCCAAGGCGTAGAGGCCCGCTGTACGGGCTCAATCACACTGGAAGTGGTCTTCGGAACCCCGGATAACTTCCGCAGCAAAGAGTTAATCTTCGATATCGTCCCTTTCTGCAGTGGCTATCATGCACTTCTCGGACAAACCGCATTCGCTCGATTCAATGTGGTGCCACACTATGCTTATCTCAAGCTCAAGACGCCTAGTCCACGCGGTATCATAACAATCAATGGAAACACGAAACGCTCGCTCCTTACCAAGGAGCACACCGCTTCCCTCACAGCAGAAGCATAGAGCGACCTCTTTAGGTCGAACCTTAATTCTGCGACCAAGCTCCCGGACACTGTCAAACGAGTCCGAACTACCATGCAGCAGGACAGTCTAGCTCGTCAAGAGCTTGACTAGCAATTTGGCCTCCGTCCCAACCCCGACCAAATTGCGGCCTTCGTATCGCGCGTACATAACTACGCACTCAGAATACCATGGGGATAGAGGGAGGCACAGCTAGGTTATGTTCCACAATGCGGCTCAACTGCTCCTCGACACACATTATTTTACATTTTCTTTTTCTTTTCAGGTTACTTTTTGTCTAGGCCGTTACTGGCGACCTGGTTGCTGGACCTATCAAAGGACGGATATACCAAGGAGGGAAGTAGCTCAAACGCGTGAGGGAATCTCTAGATATTCTTCCCGATGATCACTCTATCCGTCTTCGGACTCGCACGCAGCTTCCCATGGCCTCAGCAGGTTACAAAGTCATATTATTTATTGCACTACTTGTACACATATGCTTCGACATATTATTAAATTGCAATGGAAACAATTTGTGGCTCTATTTATATGACATTAACTTGCTATTTCATTTTTTGATATTTTTGTCAATTGCAACCGTACACTCTGGTACGCCTTAATTCGCCAGGGGCTTCATTGTACCCCATAACACGACAAGAAAGTCCGAACACCTTTACGGTTATTTGGCACCCCGAACTTATAGAATTATATGCATCTGCTCCAAATCATGTCTTGGGTCAATAGTTGGGTTGCCCGGCTCCTGGGCTTGCTACCTTACGTTCTGCTATATCGACTAGGGTAGTAAAGGGAGAACTACTACGGTTGTGTCCCAGTTCTTCCGGACAAGCACCTCAATAGAGAAAGCCGAAAACTGACTGTCATGACGCGGTGAGAGCTGGTCAGCTGTTCGAGAGGTCACAATATCTTTAGCAATTTCTTCCGCATTGTGCAATATCTAATACATCACGCGACGAATCAGTTTTTATCCGATTAGGTGTTTATAGTATCCCAAGTTCGGACTTGCAAACACTAGGGGGTGCGCCTACATATTTTATTGTCAAACTCCTATGACTAAGTGAGGGTGATAAATCCTTATAGTCCAGTTGCCTGGTTCGTTGTGATAAACACCTCCTTTAAGGACCAAAATATGGAGTAAAGTGTGTTTAGATTTATCCCGAACACCCCCGTACTTCCTACATGGGGGCTGAAGTCGACGACTCAACAACTCTCAAAATTAATATAAAATGGCCGCACAGGAGGTAAACTTTCAAATAAAAAGCATTATATTACATAGCGATCTTGTTTCATATTACAACACAGGATAACATGAATGTATTCATGGGAATATAATATCCTTGGCACATTGCTCCGCCAGAATGTGGGGTCCCTCCAAGACACTGTTACAGTACATCTTGGGCTTGTGGTGCTCCTTCCCTGTGGGCAGTCCTTCGGTCATCAGCTTCGTGGCATCCATTTCCGCCCAGTGCACCTTGGCGCGGGCGAAGGCCATTCGAGTGCCTTCAATGCAGACCATCCGCTTGATGGCATCAAGCCGAGGGCAGGCACTGACCAGCCACTTCACGAGTCCAAAGTAGATGCTCGGAATAGCTTCTGCAGGCCATAGCCGGATTATTAAATTCTTCATGGCTAGTTCGGCCACCCTATGCAGCTCGACCAGCTATTTCAGCTGATCGATAAAGGGCACCGGATGTTCTGGCGCAAGGTATTGCGACCAAAACAGCTTCTCCGTAGATCTCCCCTCTTTGGCTCGGTAGAATTGTGCAGCGTCGGACACGCTGCACGGCAGATCCGCAACTACCCCTGGAGAACTCCGAATTCGGGTCAGTAAAAGGAACCTTTTCTTCACATTTTTTCTCTGCATAATAAAGGCCTTACCCGTCGCGATTTTTCTGGCCTCCTGGATTTCTTGGAGGGCGCCTTGGGCTTCAACCCGGGCATCGTGTGTGGATTGGTGAGCCTTGGTGAGTATGGATTCTTTATCCACAATACTCTGCTCCAAGGACTCGCACTTCTTCACGGCTTCTTGGTTCTCCTGTTGGACCTCACTAACCCTGACCTCATGCTTTTCACGAGCGGCCTGCTCCTTGGCCACCTTCTTCTTGGCCTTGGTTAGTGCCTTCTTGAGAGCCTCGACCTCGGTCACCGCTTCTAACATATATCATGACATTTTTTTAGTCAAAATAAATTATTCATCCGTATTGAATACAAAAAAGGTTATTCCATACCTTGGCTATCCTCCAGTTGTTTCTTTACCTGGCCGAGATCTTCCTCAGCCTGCTCCAGACTCTGCTTTTGTCCGGAGACCTTAGCAGTATGGGAGGTCACAGCCAACAACGACGCCTGCTTATTCACATAGACATTTTATAGTTAGTCTCATGCGAAAACTATTTGATCCTCTGTCCGGCATTTCCTTTGGAACACCGGACAATGTATCAAGGGATAATGTCTATATTGTGACATTCTTTTTATATCTCATTTCATTGCTTACCTCAAAGCCTGTTAGAAAGCTTGGGCAGGCTTCGGTCAGCTTGCTTTTTGCGGACTGAACCTTCTCAATCACCGCACCCATAAGGGTACGGTGCTCTTCAACAATGGAAGCGCCTTGCAGCGCCTCCAACAAAGCATCCGGCGCCTCTGGGTGGACAGAGGTCACCGGCGGAATAGGTGTACCCCCTTCTGTTGAAGGAGGTTGCTTGCTTGATTCCGTAGCTTTATTGGTCTCCAGAACAGTGTTCGGCTAGGTGCCAAATTCGGAATGGCCCCCGCCGTTAGTGTCCATGGGGTTCTACTCCCCCATGAGTCCGGCTGCCGAGGTTTAACCCTCCGGCGCCGCCCCGACGGTCCCCTGAGCTCCTCCCTGGCCCGGGTCCCTTTGGGACGGCACCTCGATGTTGTCCATGTCCTTAGGAGAGGAGGCCGTCGGGCCGATGTCCATCGCAACCGGGTCCAGCGAGTCCTCTGATGAGGATCGCTTGACGTTGGACCTGGCCGGACTGCAAAATGCGTGACTCAACATATTAATACTATGCAATAGTGAGGCTGGATATATGAATGTGTCCAGGTTTCTTAGTACTCACGATTTGGCCAGGGGCTTGACCCTGGGTTCCCACTCCGAGCTGCTGTTGGTGACCGCGGTGGATTCGTCTGGAACGGAAGCTTTCCCTTCTTAGCCGTTTCGGCCTCCAAACGCGTGGAGGTCGTCCTCTTCTTTCTCCCCCACGTAGGGGGGGAGTGGCTTTCTTCTTCCTCCTCCTCCTCCTCTTCCTCTTCTTCTTCAGTGAAGGAGTGGGCCTCGACGTCTTCAGATGCCACGTCCGAAGTGCCCTTGTGGAGGAGACTCCCCTTGGTCTCCTTGGCCTCCTTCTTGGCCTTCTTCGGCGCCTTGTAAGGCGCCGGGACCAGCATCTTCGTCAGAAGCAGGCCTGCTGGTTCTTCGGGCAGCGGGGCCGGACAGTAAATCCGCTCTGCCTTCTTCGTCCAGCCCTAGGAGAATCATTAGGGAAATATTAAGTGTTTCCATCAAGTATGCAAGTAAAGGATACACCTTGAAAACATGTAAAGACTTACCGAACTTGCGGGACGGTCCAATTTATGGTTGCGATCCTCGGATGAGTCTGGCCATGACTTGCTGGGATTGAATAGCACCTTCCAGATGTCTTCGTGCCTTGTGCCGAAGAATTCCAGGAGGGTCTGGTGCTCGGCCGGATCGAACTCCCATAGATTGCAAGTCCTGTGTTGGCATGGAAGGATCCGGTGAACTAATATCACCTGGACCACATCGACAAGTTTGATATTCTGGTCCCCCATGCTCTTGATATGCGCTTGGAGCGCCATCAGCTCATCTGACAAAGACCAGTCTAGGCCCTTCTTAGGCCAGGACGTGAGCCGCATTGGGGCTCCGGATCGAAATTCGGGAGCTATGACCCATTTGGTGTTGTGTGGCTCAGTGACATAGAACCATTATTGTTGCCACCCTTTGACGGACTTGTTGAATGTGCCTGATGGCCATTTGACGTTGGGCATCTTGCTCACCTTGGCGCCTCCACACGCGGCGTGCTCGCCGCCTACCACCTTCGGCTTCACGTTGAAGATCTTTAGACACAATCTGAAGTGTGGAGGGATGCGGAGGAAGGCCTCGCACACGACAATAAATGTCGAGATGTTGAGGAAGGAATTGGGGTATAGATCATGGAAATCTATCCTGTAGTAGTACATGAGTCCGTGAACGAATGTGTGGAGGGGAATTCCCAACCCACGGACAAAGTGAGGGAGGAATACAACCCTCTCATGGGGTTCCGCAGTAGTGACGATCTGTCCCATGGCTGGGAGACGGTGCACGATCTCCTTGGCCAGATACCCGGCCTCCCGGAGTTTCTTGATATCCTTCTCCTTGATGGAGGAGGCCATCCACTTGCCCTGTGCTCCGGATCCGGACATGGCTGGAGTGCTTTTTGGGGAGGAAGAGATGGAAGCTTGGGTGTTGGAGCTCGAGAATGGGGAAGCAGAGAGAAGGCGTGGGTGAAAGAGTTGGATCCTTATCCCTTTATAAAGGCAGTGAATATCAAGCGCCTCCCCACTTGCCCTAAAAAATCGCTTATCCCCAAGGGCTGTGCAAATAGTGTGGTGGGATTACCCATACCCGTATTGATGAGAATCCCGCAATAAGGGGACAAGATCTCAGCTTTGACAAGATGTGCCAATGGAACCGCATCTTGAAATACAAAGCGGTGGGCTAAAAACGGTTCGGATAATAACTGGGCATCAACGTGATGTCATGTTGTAAAAAGTTGTCAGCAGATTGAACTCGTGAATTATTATACTCTCTATGGTTGTGTGTGGTATTTTTTTGCAGAGCCGAATATGTTTCTTGTGTTTGAAGGAAGATTTGGAGTATTCATAGGAGGAACCCGCCTTGCAATGTCGAAGACAATCTGCACGCCGGACACCTCATCATTGAAGTGAGGTTCAGGGGCTATTGAGGGAGTCCTGGGTTAAGGGTTCCTCGGACGGCCGGACTATTGATATGGGCCGGACTGTTGGGCTATGAAGATACAAGACTGAAGATTCTCTCCCGAGTCCGTATGGGACTCTCCTTTGCATGGAAGGCAAGCTTGGTGATCGGATATGTAGATTCCTTTCTCTATAACCAACTTTGTACAACCCTAGTCCCCTCTGGTGTCTATATAAACCAGAGGGCTTAGTCCGTAGGGAGAGATAGACAATCCTCATAGGCTAGACTTCTAGGGTTTAGCCATTACGATCTCGTGGTAGATCAACTCTTGTAATACTCATATCATCAAGATCAATATAGCAGGAAGTAGGGTATTACCTCGATAGGGAGGGCCCAAACCTTGGTAAACATCGTGTCGCCCGCCTCCTATTACCATCGATCTAAGACGCACAGTTTGGGACCCCCTACCTGAGATCCGCCGGTTTTGACATAGACAACCGCCCTGTCAGATCTGGTAATGCTGCCACAATACTGTGTCGTAACTTCATGTTCTTGAGACAAGAGTTAAAAGCTTGGAGTAAAAATATTTCCCGTCTTTCAATTGCTATTGAAAACACCAATAAAACCCTTTCTGATTTAGATGCTCTTGAGAACTTACGCCCACTCACACTTCCGGAGGGTAACTTTCGCAAGATCATCAAAAATCACTTGCTCCGCTTGCTGGATTATCATAAGCAATATTGGAAGAAACGATGCACCATTCACTGGGTAAAATTTGGGGATGAAAATTCAAAGTTCTTTCAGGCGATGGCTACGGAGAGGTACCGGAAGAACAACATTGCCAACTTGCAAACTCCTGAGGGTCTCATGGTTGAAGATCACACTGGTAAAGAGGCCCTTCTTTTTCAAGCTTATACTGAAAGGCTAGGCACCTCAAAAAACACACAAATGCAATTTGATCTTCGATATTTGATCAGGCCAACTGAAAATCTTGACCATCTCACTTTACCTTTCACCCATGCGGAAATTGACTCTGTGATCAATGAGATGCCTGGTGATCGGGCACTTGGCCCGAATGGTTTTAGTGGACTATTCCTTAAGGCTTGCTGGCCTATCATCAAAGCGGACTTCTGCACGCTATGCAATCAATTCCATGATGGCACGCTTAATCTCAGAAGCATTAATGATGGTCTAATCACTCTTATCCTGAAAAATGGGTCTCCATCTACTGTCAATGATTATCGCCTGATCACTCTGCTCAATTCCTGCCTCAAGCTCATCACCAAGTTGCTGGCTAACCGCTTGCAAAAGGTCATTCTGCGAATTATTCATCGGAACCAGTATGGATTCATACGTGGAAGATCTATCCAAGATTGCCTAGCTTGGACTTTCCAATATATTGATCAATGTCAAGCCTCAAAACGTCCAATCGTGTTGCTCAAATTGGATTTTGCCAAAGGTTTTGACACCATTGACCATGATCCAATGATTAACATCATGAAGCACATGTGTTTCAATGATAAATGGATTTCTTGGATTAAATCCATCTTCTCTTCGGGTAGATCTTACATTCTTATTAATGGTGAACGGGGCAGGCAGTTTCATTGTCGTCGGGGGGTTCGTCAGGGTGACCCTTTCTCGCCCCTCATCTTCGTCCTTGCGGCCGACATACTCCAGACTGCCATCAATGATGCATATCGAAATGGGTTGATCCATCTTCCATATCCTACCAATGGACAAATGGATTACCCGATTGTGCAATATGCCAATGACACAATTTTGCTCATGCCCGCCTGCCCTTGCCAAGCATTGATTATCAAAAATATCCTCACAAACTATGCCCAATCCATCGGTCTCAAGATCAACTTCCATAAATCGACACTCATTCCCATTAACTTGGAACCTGATCTTACCATGCAAATTTCTTCGATCTTTGAGTGCTTAGTTGGTGACATGCCTTTCACATACCTCGTTCTTCCTTTGGGCACTTCTCGTCCCACAATCCAAGATTTCATGCCGCTCGTCTGTTCTATTGAGAGGGGTCCTTACTCCACACTTTCTCTCATGTCACATGCAGGGAAATTGTCCCTACTTAACTCGGCAGTCACATCCCTCCTCATCTATGCAATGTGCACTCTTCATTTTCCACCAAAGCTTATTAAAATGCTTGATAAAATCAGAAGGAGACACTTATGGATCAAGAAAACTGAGCAAGGCGACAAATGTAACTCTTTGGCCGCCTGGGATATGGTGTGTAAACCTAAAAATAAAGGTGGTCTAGGGGTCCTCAACCTACGTATTCAAAATGAAGCTTTGCTCCTCAAATTTCTGCATAAGTTCTACAATAAGATGGACATTCCTTGGGTACAACTGACTTGGGACTCGTACTATACAGAGAAAATACCACATGCTTCTGATCCAGTTGGCTCCTTTTGGTGGCATGATATTCTCAAACTCTCTCCCAAGTTTTGGGGAGTCTCACACATCAACATTGTCTGTGGCACCGCTGCCTTGTTCTGGAAGGACCTCTGGGCTGATCAGCTTCAACAAGACTCACATCCATGTGTTTTTTCTCACTCTTTGAACGAAGACGTCTTGGTCAAGGATTTCTTGGGGATCACGTGACTGCATGAAGCATTTCACCATCTGCTTTCACCCCAAGCCCATGTAGAGATCAGACACATGCAAACCATTGCTGTTGCGCTACAACCATCAACGGCAACTTCGGATGTGTGGTATTACACATGGGGCAAAATGAGCTTCAAGTCCACGGATTAATACCGTTTCTTCTTCAGAGATGTGCACTCCCACCAAGCCTTCGCATGGATTTGGAAATCAAAATGCACGATGAAATTAAAGGTGTTTGCTTGGCTGCTATTTCACGATAGACTCAACACGCGCAGTATGCTTAAATGAAGACACTACAACATCGGGGATGATCACAATTGCCTGCTCTATGGCCAAAACATCGAGGAAACTGTTGAACATATGATCTTCACATGCTCCTTTAGCAAACAATGTTGGGATAAACTTGATATACTCTGGGAACCCTTCCCCGGCCGGCTGCAAGCTATTCTAGACCAGAAGAATGTCCATCTGTCACCTTTATTCATGGAACAATTCATTGTGGCAGCTTGGAGCATCTAGAAGGAGAGAAACAATCATCACTTCATGGCTATACCTCCCTCCTTTCAGTCCTGGCTTGGCAGATTTAAGAGAGATTTTGAACCACTCCAGCACAGGGTTAAAGAGGCACATAGGCCTCTCATTCTTAGTTTTGTAAACTCTCTCTGATAGTCCACAAAAGTAGCATATCTGTCTCCTGCCACAAAGTGGCTGAGACCCACACCATGTAAATACTCCATTGTAACGTGCCCCTTTATTTATTAATATATTAACACAGTAGGAGCCTTTCCTACTGTTCCTGGTCAAAAAATAGATATGTGTGGTTTCCTAACCATGGACATTGGATGTCGTTGATAATGGGATCACATCATTAGGAGAATGATGTGATGGACAAGACCCACTCTGAAGCATAGCACAAGATCGTGTAGTTCGTTTGCTAAGAGCTTTTCTAATGTCAAGTATCATTTCCTTAGACCATGAGATTGTGCAACTCCCAGATACCATAGGAATGCTTTGGGTGTACCAAACATCACAATGTAATTGGGTGGCTATAAAGGTGCACTACAGGTATCTCCAAAAGTGTCTGTTGGGTTGGCACGAATCGAGACTGGGATTTGTCACTCCATATGACGGAGAGGTATCTCTGGGCCCACTTAGTAATGCCTCATCATAATGAGCTCAATGTGACTAAGGAGTTAGTCATGGGATCATGTATTACAGAATGAGTAAGATACTTGCCGGTAATGAGATTGAACGAGGTATGGGGATACTGACGATCGAATCTCGGGCAAGTAACGTACTGGTGGACAAAGGGAATTGCATACAGAATTGATTTAATCCTCGACATCATGTGTCATCCAATGAGATCATCATGGAATATGTGGGAGCCAACATGGGCATCCAGATCCCGCTGTTGATTATTGGCTGGAGAGATGTCTCGGTCATGTCTGCATGGTTCCGGAACCCGCAGGGTCTACACACTTAAGGTTCGGTGACACTACAGTTGTTATGGGAAATTGTATGTGGTTGTCAAAGGTTGTTCGAAGTCCTAGATGAGATCCTGGATGTCACGAGGACTTCCGGAATGGTCTGGAGGTAAAGATTTATATCTGGGAAGTCTACTTTCAGTCACCGGAATGGTTTCGAGGGTTATCGGTATTGTACCGGGACCACCGAAAGGAGTCTGGGGGTCCACCGGGTGGGGCCACCTGCCACGGGGGACTTAGTGGGTTGAACAAACGTGGGAACCAGCCCCCTAGTGGGCTGGTGCACCCCCCAAGGGCCCAAGGCGCCTAGGGTTGGAAGCCCTAGGGGGTGGGGGCGCCTCCCACCAAACTTGGGGAGCAAGTTCCCCCCTTGGCCGCTGAGGGAGTCCTGGATTAGGGGGTATCCGGACAGCCGGACTATATACATCATCCGTACTATTGAAGCGTGAAGACACAAGACTCAAGACTTCGGCCCATGTCCGGATGGGACTCTCCCTTGCGTGCAAGACAAGATTGGCGATCAAGATATTATGTTTCCTTCCTTGTAACCGACTCCATGTAAACCCTAGCCCTCTCTGGTGTCTATATAAACCGGAGAGGATGGTCCTTAGAAGGCCGATCACAATTACAATCATACCATCATAGGCTAGCTCTTAGGGTTTAGCCTCTACGATCCCGTGGTAGATCTACTCTTGTACTACTCATATCTTCAATATAAATCAACCAGGAAGTAGGGTTTTACCTCCATCGAGAGAGCCCGAACCTGGGTAAACATTGTGTCCCTTGCTTCCTATTACCATTAGCCTAAGACACACAAATCGGGACCCCCTACCCGAGATCCGCCGGTTTTGACACCGACATTGGTGCTTTCATTGAGAGTTCCTCTGTGTCATCGCTTCAAGGCTTGATGGCGTCTTCAATCGTCAACAACACGGTCCTGGGTGAGACTTTTCTCACCAGAGAGATCTTTGTGTTTGGAGGCTTCGCACTGCGGGATAATTCGCTTGGTCATCTGGAGCAGATCGACAGCTACGCCCCTGGCCACCAGATCAGGTTCGGAAACTTGAACTACACGGCGGATATTCGCGGAGATTTGATCTTCGATGGATTCGGCCCTGTGCCAGGAGCGCCGGATAGTCACGACGAGCACGGCCTAGACCTACTGTCGGACAATGCTCGGAACATCATCCCTGCAATAGCCCCGGATCTAAATCCAGAACAGGTTGCGTTGCCCAAGGACGGAGGCTTAGACCCCGCCCCGAAAGCCGCATGCTCATCGGCGGTTGAGCCGAACACAAGTCGCACCTCTGAGGAGGCCTGTAGCCCCGGGCCCCCGGACTCGTATCTGGTTGTTGGTCCCGGTCCGCACACTCTCGATCCAGCCGAGCCAGGTTGGGCTCCGGTAATGAAGTTCACCGCTGCGGACATCTTTCAGCACTCGCCCTTTGGCGACATGCTGAACTCATTATAGTCTCTCACTTTGTCAGGAGGCTCTGGGCCGAACTATGTCTAGCTTGAGTGGGAAGCAGGTAACGAAGAAATTCGCTGCCCACCCACCACCCACTTCATTGCCACGATCGATGATTTAACCGACGTTCTCGACTTCGACTCCGAAGACATCGACGGTATGGACGACGATGCAGGAGAAGCTCCAGAATCTCTGGGGCACGAGACTACTACCTTGTCACATGATATATACCTGGTGGATACGCCCAAGAAGGACGACAGCGATAATCCAGAAGACAAAACACCCAGACAAAAGTCAAAACGGCGGCGCAGACGCCGCTCAAAGTCCAGCAACAGTAAAAACAACGACAAGAGCGCAAGAAGGGCTGACATACCAGAAGGCAGTAATGAACACACGGACCCAGCGATGGAGTAGGACGAGCTAGGTCACACCAAACCAAGTTCGAAACAAATATCCGATAACAATGATCCAGAGGGATGAGCTCATGAAACCGCCCCAGAATAGGAACACAGTTCGGACGACGATGCATTCATCATCCCGGACGAACAAGTGGAACGAGACAACCTCCACCGAAAGCTTATGGCCACAGCAAGAAGTCTAAAGAAGCAGAAACAACGGCTTAAAGCCGCACATGAAAAGCTCAGTCGAAGATGGAACAAAGTGCTAGACACTGAAGAAAGATATGGCGACGATCACCATACCAAAAGCTATCCAAAGCGCAAGCTACTGCCAGAATTTGACATCGAGGCCATTCCACCAAAGAATAATACAACTAGGAGACCAGACGTACCGCTTCACAACAACAATAGAGCGGCTACTGGCACCATGCATGATCTACGTGAGAAGCTGGATAAGAAGGCTGGTGCAGCGAGGTCCATCTACGGATGTAAAGGACACACCCCGGCAAGGGACTATGGTCACCCAAACGCTAATACAATCCAAATACCAGTTCGGAATAAACTCTGGACACAACAACAGCCGACTACATGCCACGGCGCGTCCAGATACAAAGGGACAGCTCACCCCCTATGCTTCACCGAAGAAGTACTGGACCATGAATTCCCACAAGGTTTTAAACATGTGAACATAGAGGCATATGACGGAACGACAGACAGAGGGGTCTGGATCGAGGATTTTATCCTGCATATTCACATGGCTCGTGGGAATGATATCCACGCCATCAAATACCTTCCCCTCAAGCTGAAGGGACCAGCTCGACACTGGTTGAAAAGCCTCGCCAGAAACTCAATTGGGAGTTGGGAGGAACTCGAAGATGCTTTCAGGGCCAATTTTCAAGGGACTTACGTCCGGCCTCCGGATGCACACGATCTAAGTCACATAATCCAACAGTTCGGAGAGTCTGCCCGCAAGCTTTGGAACAAATTCCTCACTAAGAAGAATCAAATTGTCGATTGTCCGGACGCCAAAGCCTTAGCAGTATTCAAACACCGCATCCGTGACGAATGGCTTGCCAGATACCTCGGCCAAGAAAAGCCAAGGACAACGGCAGCCCTAACAAGCCTCATGACCCGCTTTTGCGCGGGCAAAGATAGCTGGTTAGCCCGTAAAGGCACCAGCGACCCCAGCACATCCGAAATGAGGGATGGCAATGGGAAGCCACGGTGTAATAAACACAAACGCCAAAACAAGGAAGAGAGCCCGGATAATATAATAGTCAATGCCAGATTCAGGGGCTCTCGACCTGATCATCAAAAGAAGCCATTTAAAGGCAGTAAAGAGGGACCGTCCGGTCTGAACATGGTCCTGGACAGACTATACAAAATTCATGGTACCCCGGATAAACCTGCGAACCACACCCATAGAGAGTGATGGGTCTGCAAGCAGGCCGCCAAACTAAATGCCGAACACATAGGGAGGGAAACACCAAGTGAAGACGAGGACAAACCTCGCCAGCCGAACACTGGGGGACAGAAAAAATTCCCGCCAGAGGTTAAAACAGTAAACATGATCCACGCGACTCACACATTCACGAGAAGGCAAGAACGTGCGCTCAGAGACGCGCACGATGTAGAGCCCATCATACCCACATCTGACTACTGGATGTCTCGTCCGATCACTTTCGATCGCATGGACGGCCGAACTAGTATTCGGCACGGAGGATCATAGGCCTTGGTGCTTGACCCAATAATCGACGGATACTGTCTCCCCCGTGTCCTTATGGACGGCGGCAGTAGTCTCAATTTAATATACGAGGACACTGTCCGTAGAATGGGGATAAACCCCTCTAGAATTAGCCGAAGTGACACCGCCTTTGAAGGGGTGATACCAGGCGTTGAAGCCTATGGCAGGGGCTCCGTTGTGCTGGAAGTAACATTCGGCTCCCCAGACAACTCCAGAAGCGAAGAACTGCTCTTCACCATCACACCCTTCCAAAGCGGCTATCATGCATTGCTTGGAAGAACGGCCTTCGCCCGCTTCAACGCATTGCCGCATTATGGCTACCTTACACACAAGATGCCCGGTCCATGGGGCGTCATCACCGTTAGCAGAATCATAGAGCGCTTTTCACGCGCAGAGGAACACGCGACGGCCCTGGCGGCCGGACTGTAAGCGGCCTCCAAATATCATATACATGACTGGTCATTAAGACCACAGACACGGTTAGACGAGTCCGGTAGCCCGGATAAAATTCAACCAGGGTACCGTATATGTACCCCCATAGCGAAAACCAGGGGCTACAAGTATTTAATACAGCCCCACATTTGGCTCAACCTTATTGGCAGACCAACATCTTACACCTTTACTATCCATCGCATACTTACGTTGTATTCTCCTATGAGTTTTACTTTTTTCCACAGACAACGTTCACGCGATACCCTTCCAGGATACGGCACAACAGAGACAAAGGCGCAGACGTGCAGCAAGGCCCCGTTCAATAGGTTTCTTTTTAGATTAGGCCCCGGTGTAAACCTTTTCTATTGCCTCTTGTTGTTTCAACCATCCCCTGGGTTCCATACCCACAGAGGATACTGTCGTTGTTAGCATTTCGCCACGACAGAGTACCACACGTACCTGGAAATACAGGGTTCATAATGAATGGGCATTCTTGAGCCCATCTTCTATTATAAAGCCCGAACACCTTCGGGAGTGTTCGGCGTCACGAGTTTGGCCTTATATGCATCAGCTCCGAATCATGTCTTTGGTCAAATGTTGGGTTTGCCCGACTCCTGGGTTTGCCGCCTTATGTTCCGCTATTATCGACTAAGGCAGGCCAAAGAGAACTACTGTGATTGTGCCCTGGTTATTCCGGATGAGCGCCTCAGTAGAGAAAGCCGAAAACTGACTGTCATGATACAGCGAGAGACTGTTCAACCACTCGAAGACTCACCAAAATCTCTAAGGATTCATCCGCATTAATGAAGGGATGTTTCCCGGCCAGGTACATACGCGTTCGTATCCGGATGCACGCGAATGTACCAGGGGCTACATAGTAGCCCCACCATTAGACTCCCATGGCTAAGCGATAGTGTTACAGCTATATAGTCTGGTTGCCTAGTTCGACGTGCGATCACCTCCTTAATGGACCAAGACATTGGATCAAGTGTGATTAAGCATATTTTTCGCGAACACCCCCGCATTGTATGAATGGGGGCTGAAGCCAACGACTGCTATCTTTCGGACTACTTATACATATAAAAACGATCGTACAGGGGACACAATCATATTTTCAGGCAAAAAGTGTAAATATAGCCTTATAATCAAATTAAACATGTTCTTTACAATGATTCGAATTCTCAGTCGAAGAGGACATTCTTCGAGCACTACGCCTCTATTAGGCGGGCACCTTCTGTGACCTGCGCCAGGTAGTGCTCAGCCGGATATTGGCCGCCCACCGGATCATGGGTCGCTATATTGGTGGCCTCCATATCTGTCCAATAGGCTTTAATGCGGGCAAGGGCCATCCGCGGACCCTCTATGCACGCCGACCTCCTCATGGCGTCGATCCGAGACACGGCCCCAAGGAATTGTTGCACCAACCCAAAATAACTGTCCGGCTTGGGCCCTGCCGGCCAAAGATGGTCTGTTACAGACCGCATTGCAAGCCCAGACAACCTATGAAGCTCCGCCATAGCAGCCACCTTCTCATTTAACGGCAGCGGGCGAGTGGGAGCATTGAATTGCGACCAGAAAAGCATCTCCACTTCCATATCACCTTGATTCTCGAAGAACTTGGCAGCGTCAGCTGTACTATTCGTCAAGTCCGCATATGCGTCTGCAGGACTCCAGCGCCCAGCTAGGGGAGCATACTTTGGATCCAAAAACTTCGTCCGCAGTAGGTAGGAGCCCCTAGCCACGATTTTGTTGGCTTGTTGGAGCTCCTCCCGCATACCCCGGATCTCGGTCCGCATCTCCTTAGCGGCATTAAGTGCCTTGTCCAGCTCGGTCGAACTAGCCTTATTCTCCTTTTCAAGGAGCACATACCGGTCGGCGGCATTTTTCAACTCTTCAGCCATTTCGGCTATCTTTTCCTTGCTTCGGCGATGAGCAGCCTGTTCGGCTCTCAACTCTTCGGCCGCCTTTAGGGAAGCCGCATTGCTAGCCCAAGCTTGTTCCTTGGCCTGAGCTAGCTCTGCCCTTAGGGCCTCCATGGAGCAGCATGATCTGCAAGGCATACACAGGGCATTAACATTACGTCATTTTCACATTTTCCTATACAACATAATAAGGGAAGCAGAGCATGTACCCTGTGACTCCTCCAGCCGTTTGTTCACCAGCGCGATATCAGCATCAATAGATCCGATCTGCCTCCTTAGTTCGGCAACTTCAACAGACTGGTCGGCTGCCGGATCCTTATATACCTGCGCACATATATATCGCAGCCATTACTATATGATCCCCTGTTTGCCGCCTATGGAAGGCAACCAGAGTCTCAGGGGCTACTATCCATAGGGAGCACACCTACCGCATGCTTCCGAAACACAAAATAGTGCATTTTTCACTACATACCTCAAAGCCTTTGAGCAGGCTTGTAAATGCTTCATTCAAACCGCTGGTAGCAGATGAAATCTTCATGAGCATCGTGCTCATTAAAGAGCGGTGCTCCTCCGAGAGCGCGGCTCGCTCCAGAAGGCCTGTCAGTACATCCGGCCGGACATCGAACTGTGCCGGACCCTTCTCATCGCCCCCGTGGGAGCCAAACGCTCCGGGCTTAGGGTGACTGACGTGTTCGCTTCCGGCTTCGGCAGATCCAGACTCCTCCGTGACGACACCTCCGTGTCGCCCGCTTCATGAGGCGGAGAGGTGGGTGGAGTCTCACTCTCCATCATCTCGGGACGAAGGTCCCCCGAAGACAAACTCTATTGAGAAGAGCTGCTCGCCGGACTACAAAAGACGAAGTCCCGGTTATGAATCTCGGAGTAACACCATACCTTCAAATTAATGAATAACTTACGGCTCGGTGGAGGGCTGGCCCGTTGGTGGGCACGATGCGGTGAGGGTGCCCGTCGCGGTAGAGCCCCCTGGTGATACCTTCTTCCCTTGCTTGGGCGCCTCTGCCTCCAAGTCTTCGGAGGCTGCCCTCTTCTTTCCGCGTGGGGAGGAGACTTTAACCTCCCCCTCCTGACTATCCTCCATAGGATAGGTAGCGATTCCCTCGGTCTGGATGCGTAGTGTGTGAAGTTCGGCTTCACTGCCCTTTCCTTCGCCTTTCCCTGAGGGGATTTTGCTGAGCACCCGGCCAAGCATCTTGGCAATGGTTGGACTGGGCGAGCCTTCAGGAAGTGGCGCCGGACACCTGATTCTCTCCGCCTTGTTGAGCCATTCTTGGCCACAGAGGGATTTTCAGAATAATAATTATGATAAATATAAATGAAGTATCCGGCTTTAAGGTTACTTACTTGGGCATCTAAGCGATTACAGCTTAGGCCCGCATCCTCGGTGGTGTCCGGACACTTTACTTGTGGTCCAAAGAATAATTTACACATTCCTTCGAGCTTCAGGCCGAAGGAGTGCCTAATAGTCTGCGGACCCTCCGGATTAAACTCCCACATCCGGAGAGGCCGACGTTTGCATGGCAACATCCGCCGTATTAGCATCACTTGCATTATGCTGACAAGATTTATGTCCCTCTCAATAAGCTCCCGAATACGATTCTGCAGCTCTGGTACATCGCCAGCAGGCCCATAGTTCCGTCCTACATCCGTCCAAGATGCTAACTGTGACGGAGGCCTGAGCAGAACTCGGGGGCGGCTACCCACTTTGTGCCTCTAGGAGCTGTGACATAGAACCACCTCCGTTGCATACATCGGATACTTCCGGAAAACAACCCTCTGGCCATGGGGCATCGGCGTTCTCGCTTATTATGGCACCTCCGCACTCCGCATGTCGCCCCTCGATCATCTTCTGTTGGGGAACGTAGCAGAAATTCAAAATTTTCCTACGTGTCACCAAGATCTATCTATGGAGAAACCAGCAACGAGGGGAAGGAGAGTGCATCTACATACCCTTGTAGATCGCTAAGCGGAAGCGTTCAAGAGAACGGGGTTGAAGGAGTCGTACTCGTCGTGATCCAAATCACCGGAGATCCTAGTGCCGAACGGACGGCACCTCCGCGTTCAACACACGTACAGCCCGGTGACGTCTCCGATGCCTTGATCCATCAAGGAGAGAGGGAGAGGTTGAGGAAGACTCCATCCAGCAGCAGCACAATGGCGTGGTGGTGATGGAGGAGCGTGGCAATCCAGCAGGGCTTCGCCAAGCACCGCGGGAGAGGATGAGTACTTGGGAGAGGGGGAGGGCTGCGCCAGAACATGTGGTGCGGCTGCCCTCCCACCCCCCACATATATATAGGGGCAAGGGAGAGGGGGGCCGGCCCCCTCATATCCAATCTGAGGAGGGGGCGGCGGCCAAGGGTGGGGGGAGGAGTGCCTCCCAAGTCAAGTGGAGGCCCTCCCCCTTAGGGTTTTCCCCTTCCCATGCGCATGGGCCTTGGGGGGGCTGGTGCCCCTGGCCCATTAAGGCCAGGGCGCCCCCTACAGCCCATGCTACTGTATTGGACGTGGTGGAACAATTTCCGGACCTCCGGACCCCTCCGGAATCCTCCGGAACCTTCTGGACGCTTCCCGGTACAATACCGAAAAAACCCGAACTTTTTCCGGAACTCGAACAACAACTTTCCATATATAAATATTTACCTCCGGACCATTCCGGAACTCCTCGTGACATCCGGGATCTCATCCGGGACTCCGAACAACATTCGGTAACCACATACAAACTTCCTTTATAACCCTAGCATCATCGAACCTTAAGTGTGTAGACCCTATGGGTTCGGGAACCATGTAGACATGACCGAGACGTTCTCCGGTCAATAACCAACAGCGGGATCTGGATACCCATGTTGGCTCCCACATGTTCCACGATGATCTCATCGGATGAACCGCGATGTCAAGGACTCAATCGATCCCGTATACAATTCCCTTTGTCTAGCGGTATTGTACTTGCCCGAGATTCGATCGTCGATATACCGATACCTTGTTCAATCTCGTTAACGGCAAGTCTCTTTACTCGTTCCCGCAACACATCATCCCATGATCAACTCCTTGGTCACATTGTGCACATTATGATGATGTCCTACCGAGTGGGCCCAGAGATACCTCTCCGTTAACCGGAGTGACAAATCCCAGTCTCGATTCGTGCCAACCCAACAGACACTTTCGGAGATACCTGCAGTGCACCTTTATAGCCACCCAGTTACGTTGTGACGTTTGGTACACCCAAAGCATTCCTACGGTATCCGGGAGTTGCACAATCTCATGGTCTAAGGAAATGATACTTGACATTAGAAAAGCTATAGCATACGAACTACGATCTTTGTGCTAGGCTTAGGATTGGGTCTTGTCCATCACATCATTCTCCCAATGATGTGATCCCGTTATCAACGACATCCAATGTCCATGGTCAGGAAACCGTAACCATCTGTTGATCAATGAGCTAGTCAACTAGAGGCTTACTAGGGACATGGTGTTGTCTATGTACCCACACATGTATCTGAGTTTCATATCAATACAATTACAGCATGGATAATAAATGATTATCATGAACAAGGAAATATAATAATAATAACCAATTTATTATTGCCTCTAGGGCATATTTCCAACAGTCTCTCACTTGCACTAGAGTCAATAATCTAGTTCACATCGCCATGTGATTAACACTCACAGGTCACATCGTCATGTGACCAACATCCAAAGAGTTTACTAGTGTCGCTAAACTAGTTCACATCATCATGTGATTAAGACTCAATGAGTTCTAGGGTTTGATCATGTTTTGCTTGTGAGAGAGGTTTTAGTCAACGGGTCTGCAACATTCAGATCTGTATGTACTTCGCAATTCTCTATGTCATATTGTAAATGCTGCTTCCACGCTCCACTTGGAGCTATTCCAAATGGTTGCTCCACTATACGTATCCGGTTTGCTACTCAGAGTTGTTCGGATAGGTGTTAAAGCTTGTGTCGATGTAACCCTTTACGCCGAACTCTTTATCACCTCCATAATCAAGAAACATGTCCTTATTTACTCCAAGGACAATTTTTGACCACTGTCCAATGATCCCCATATCTGGATCATTCTTGTACCCCTTGACTGACTCATGGCAAGGCACACTTCCGGTGCGGTACACAACATAGCATACTATAGACCCTACGTCTGAAGCATAGGGGAAGACCTTCGTCCTTTGTCTCTCTTCTACCGTGGTCGAGTTTTAACTCTTAACTTCATACCTTACAACTCAGGCAAGAACTCCTTCTTTGACTGATCCATCTTGAACACCTTCAAGATCATGTCAAGGTATGTGCTCATTTGAAAGTACTATTAAGCATTTTTGATCTATCCTCATAGATCTTGATGCTCAATGTTCAAGTAGCTTAATCCAGGTCTTCCATTGAAAAACACTTTTCAAATAACCCTATATGCTTTCCAGAAATTCTACATCATTTCCGATCAACAATATGTCAACAACATATACTCATCAGAAATGCTATAGTGCTCCCACTCTCTTCTTTGGAAATACAAGTTTCTCATAAACTTTGTATAAACCCAAAATTCTTTGATCATCTCATCAAAGCGTACATTCCAACTCCGAGATGCTTACACCAGTCCTTAGAAGGATTGCTGGAGCTTTGCATATTTGATAGCGTCTTTCAGGATTGTCAAAAACCTTCTGGTTGTATCACATACAACCTTTCCTCAAGAAATTGTCGAGGAAACAATGTTTTTTGACATTCTATCTGCAAGATTTCATAAATAATGCAGTAACTGCTAATCCATTTCCAACAGACTCTTAGCATCGCCACGAGTGAGAAACCTCACCGTAGTCAACTCCTTGAACTTGTCGGAAAACATCTTAACGACAGGTCGAGCTTTCTTAATGGTGATTCTTACCATCATTGTCTGTCTTTCCTTTTAAAATCCATCTGTACCCAACAGCCTTACGACCATCAAGTAGTTCTTCCGAAGTCATGGATCCTTTCTCGGATTTTATGGCCTCGAGCCATTCGTCGGAATCCAGGCCCACCATCGCTTCTCCATAGCTCGTAGGTTCATTGTTGTCTAGCAACATGACCTCTAAGACAGGATTGCATACAACTCTGAAGTAGTACGCATCCTTGTCACCCTACGAGGTACGGTAGTGACTTCATCCAAAACTTCATGATCACTATCATAAGCTTCTACTTCAATTGGTGCAGGCGTCACGGGAACAACTTCCTGTGCCCTGCTACACACTAGTTTAAGTGATGGTTCAATAACCTCATCAAGTCTCCACCATCCTCCCACTCAATTCTCGAGACAAACCTTTCCTCGAGAAAGGACCCGATTCAAGAAACAATCCCTATTGCTTTCGGATCTGAATTAGGAGGTATACCCAACTGTTTTGGGTGTCCTATGAAGATGCATTTTATCCGCTTTGGGTTTGAGCATATCAACCTGAAACTTTTTCACATAAGCGTCGCAGCCCCAAACTTTTAAGAAACAACAACTTAGGTTTCTCCAAACCTAGTTCAGTGTCGCTCAATGGAATTACGTAGTGCCCTATTAAAGTGAGTGCGCTTGTCTCTAATGCCTAACCCATGAACGATAGTGGTAATTCGATAAGAGATATCATGGTACGCACCATATCCAATAGGGTGCAACTATGATGTTCGGACACACCATCACACTATGGTGTTCCAGGCGGTATTAATTGTGAAACAATTTCCACAGTGTCTTAATTGTGTGCCAAAGCTCGTAACTCAGATACTCATCTCTATGATCATATCATAGACATTTTATCCTCTTGTCACAATGACCTTCAACTTCACTCTGAAATTACTTGAACCCTTCAATAATTCAGACTTGTGTTTCATCAAGTAAATATACAGTATCTACTTAAATCATCTGTGAAGTAAAACATAACGATATTCACGGCATGCCTCAGCACTCATTGGACTGCACACATCAAAGTGTGTTACTTCCAACAAGTTGCTATCTTGTTCCATCTTACTGAAACCGAGGCTTTTCAGTCATCTTGCCTATGTGGTATGATTTGCATATCTCAAGTGATTCAAAATCAAGTGAGTCCAAACGATCCATCTGCATGGAGTTTCTTCATGCGTATACACCAATAGACATGGTTTGCATGTCTCAAACTTTTCAAAAACGAGTGAGTCTAAAGATCCATCAACATGGAGCTTCATCATGCGTTTTACACCAATATGACTTACATGGCAGTGCCACAAGTAAGTGGTACCATCATTACTATCTTATATCCTTTTGGCATGACAATGTGTATCACTATGATCAAGATTCAATAAACCATTCCTTTTAGGTGCTAGACCATTGAAGGTATTATTCAAATAAACAGAGTAACCATTATTCTCCTTAAATGAATAACCATATTGCGACAGACATAATCCAATCATGTCTATGCTCAACGCAAACACCAATAACAATTATTTAGGTTTAACACCAATCTCGATGGTAGAGGGAGCGTGCGATGCTTGATCACATCAACCTTGGAAACACTTCCAACACGTATCGTCAACTCACCTTTAGCTAGTCTCCATTTATTTCGTAGCTTTTATTTCGAGTTACTAACACTTAGCAACCGAACCGGTATCTAATACCCTAGTGCTACTAGGAGTACTAGTAAAGTACACATTAATATAAGGTATATCCAATATGCTTCTATCGACCTTGCCAGCCTTCTTATCTACCAAGTATCTAGGGAAATGCTGCTCCAGTGGTTGTTCCCCTTATTAAAGAAGCACTTAGTCTCGGGTTTGGGTTCAACCTTGGGTTTCTTCACTAGAGCAGCACCTGATTTGCCGTTTCATGAAGTATCCCTTCTTGCCCTTGCCCTTCTTGAAACTAGTGGTTTCACCAACCATCAACAATTGATGCTCCTTCTTGATTTCTACTTTCGCGGTGTCAAACATCGCGAATACCTCAAGGATCATCTTATCTATCCCTGATATGTTATAGTTCATCATGAAGCTCTAGCAGCTCGGTGGCAATGACTTTGGAGAAACATCACTATCTCATTTGGAAGATCAACTCCCACTGGATTCAAGTGATTGTTGCACTCAGACAATCTGAGCACAAGCTCAACGATTGAGCTTTTCTCCCTTAGTTTGCAGGCTAAGAGAATCGTCGGAGGTCTTATCCCTCTTGACGTGAGCACGAGCCTGAAATCCCAATTTCATCCCTCGAAACATCTCATATGTTCCGCGACATTTCGAAAACGTCTTTGGTGCCTTAAGTCTAAACCGTTTAACTGAACTATCACGTAGTTATCAAAACGTGTATGTCTGATATTCGCAACATCCACAGACGACGTTTGGGGTTCTACACACTGAGCGGTGCATTAAGGACATAAGATTTCTACTGTCCGGATAATCGCTACTGTCAACTTTCAACTATATTTTCTCTAGGAACATATCTAAACAGTGGAACTAAAGCGCGAGCTTACGACATAATTTGCAAAGATCTTTTGACTATGTTCAGGATAATTAAGTTCATCTGATGAACTCCCACTCAAACAGACATCCCTCTAGTCATATAAGTGATTACATGGTCCGAGTCAACTAGGCCGTGTCCGATCATCATCTGAGACGGACTAGTCATCATCGGTGAACATCTTCATGTTGATCGTATGTACTATACGACTCATGCTCGACCTTTCGGTCTCTTGTGTTCCGAGGCCATGTCTGTACATGATAGGCTCGTCAAGTTAACCTAAGTGTTTCGCGTGTGTAAATCTGCCTTACACCCGTTGTATGTGAACGTAAGAATCTATCACACCCGATCATCACGTGGTGCTTCGAAACGACGAACTTTCGCAACGGTGCACAGTTAGGGGGAACACTTTCATGAAATTTTAATGAGGGATCATCTTATTTACAACCGTCTCCTAAGCAAATAAGATGCATAAACATGATAAACATCACATGCAATCAAATAGTGACATGATATGGCCAATATCATTTTGCTCCTTTTGATCTCCATCTTCGGGGCTCCATGATCATCATCGTCACCGGCATGACACCATGATCTCCATCATCATGATCTCCATCATCGTGTCTTGATGAAGTTGTCTCGCCAACTATTACTTCTACTACTATGGCTACCAGTTAGCAATAAAGTAAAGTAATTACATGGCGTTGTTCAATGACACGCAGGTCATACAATAAATTAAGACAACTCCTATGGCTCCTGCCGGTTGTCATACTCATCGACATGCAAGTCGTGATTCCTATAACAAGAACATGATCAATCTCATACATCACATATCATTCATCACATTCTTCTTGGCCATATCACATCACATAGCATACCCTGCAAAAACAAGTTAGACGTCCTCTAATTGTTGTTTGCATGTTTTACGTGGCTGCTATGGGTTTCTAGCAAGAACGTTTCTTACCTAGGCAAAACCACAACGTGATATGCCAATTGCTATTTACCCTTCATAAGGACCCTTTCCATCGAATCCGTCCGACTAAAGTGGGAGAGACTAGCACCCGCTAGCCACCTTATGCACCAAGTGCATGTCAGTCGGTGGAACCTGTCTCACGTAAGTGTACGTGTAAGGTCGGTCCGGGCCGCTTCATCCCACAATACCGTCGAAACAAGATTGGACTAGTAATGGTAAGCATATTGAACAAAATCAACGCCCACAACAACTTGTGTTCTACTCGTGCATAGAAACTACGCATAGACCTAGCTCATGATGCCACTGTTGGGGAACGTAGCAGAAATTCAAAATTTTCCTACGTGTCACCAAGATCTATCTATGGAGAAACCAGCAACGAGGGGAAGGAGAGTGCATCTACATACCCTTGTAGATCGCTAAGCGGAAGCGTTCAAGAGAACGGGGTTGAAGGAGTCGTACTCGTCGTGATCCAAATCGCCGGAGATCCTAGTGCCGAACGGACGGCACCTCCGCGTTCAACACAAGTACAGCCCGATGACGTCTCCCATGCCTTGATCCAGCAAGGAGAGAGGGAGAGGTTGAGGAAGACTCCATCCAGCAGCAGCACAACGGCGTGGTGGTGATGGAGGAGCGTGGCAATCCAGCAGGGCTTCGCCAAGCACCGCGGGAGAGGATGAGTACTTGGGAGAGGGGGAGGGCTGCGCCAGAACATGTGGTGCGGTTGCCCTCCCACCCCCCACATATATATAGGGGCAAGGGAGAGGGGGCCGGCCCCCTCAGATCCAATCTGAGGAGGGGGCGGCGGCCAAGGGGGGGAGGACTGCCTCCCAAGTCAAGTGGAGGCCCTCCCCCTTAGGGTTTTCCCCTTCCCATGCGCATGGGCCTTGGGGGGGGGGGGCTGGTGCCCCTGGCCCATTCAGGCTAGGGCGCTCCCCTACAGCCCATGCTACTGTATTGGACGTGGTGGAACAATTTCCGGACCTCCGGACCCCTCCGGAATCCTCTGGAACCTTCTGAAAGCTTCCCGGTACAATACCGAAAAAACCTGAACTTTTTCCGGAACTCGAACAACAACTTTACATATATAAATCTTTACCTCCGGACCATTCCGGAACTCCTCGTGACGTCCGGGATCTCATCCGGGACTCCGAACAACATTCGGTAACCACATACAAACTTCCTTTATAACCCTAGCGTCATCGAACCTTAAGTGTGTAGACCCTACGGGTTCGGGAACCATGCAGACATGACCGAGACGTTCTCCGGTCAATAACCAACAGCGGGATCTGGATACCCATGTTGGCTCCCACATGTTCCACGATGATCTCATCAGATGAACCACGATGTCAAGGACTCAATCGATCCCGTATACAATTCCCTTTGTCTAGCGGTATTGTACTTGCCCGAGATTCGATCGTCGATATACCGATACCTTGTTCAATCTCGTTACCGGGAAGTCTCTTTACTCGTTCCCGCAACACATCATCCCATGATCAACTCCTTGGTTACATTGTGCACATTATGATGATGTCCTACCGAGTGGGCCCAGAGATATCTCTCCGTTAACCGGAGTGACAAATCCCAGTCTCGATTCGTGCCAACCCAACAGACACTTTCGGAGATACCTGTAGTGCACCTTTATAGCCACCCAGTTACGTTGTGACGTTTGGTACAGGCAAAGCATTCCTACGGTATCCGGGAGTTGCACAATCTCAAGGTCTAAGGAAATGATACTTGACATTAGAAAAGCTATAGCATACGAACTACGATCTTTGTGCTAGGCTTAGGATTGGGTCTTGTCCATCACATCATTCTCCCAATGATGTGATCCCGTTATCAACGACATCCAATGTCCATGGTCAGGAAACCGTAACCATCTGTTGATCAACGAGCTAGTCAACTAGAGGCTTGCTAGAGACATGGTGTTGTCTATGTACCCACACATGTATCTGAGTTTCATATCAATACAATTACAGCATGGATAATAAACGATTATCATGAACAAGGAAATATAATAATAATAACCAATTTATTATTGCCTCTAGGGCATATTTCCAACATCTTCGGCTTCACATTGAAGGTCTTGAGCCATAAGACTAAGTGTGGGTTGACGTGGAGAAAAGCCTCGCACACAATAATGAATGACGAGATATGTAGGATGGCGTCTGGAACCAGATCATGGAAATCCAAGCCATAGTAGAACATGATCCCCCTCACAAAGGGGTCGAGGGTGAGGCCTAGGCCTCGGAGGAAGTGAGGGACAAACACGACGCTCTCATTGGGCTCCGGCGTGGGGATAGCTTGCCTTGGAGCTGGAAGCCTGTGCGGGATATCGGCAGTCAGGTATCCGACCTCCCTAAGCTTAGCAATATCCTCCTCTTGGATCGAGGAGGCCACCCACCGGCCTTTTGCGTCGGATCCGGACATACTGGAGGATCTGGGGTGTTGGAGCTTAGGTTTTGAGTGCTGGAGCTTGAGGTGCGAGAAGGAGCAGGAGAGGTGGAAAAAAGGCGTAGGCCTCGGCCCCTTTATAAAGGGGATGAATATCAAGAGTCCTCAGCATGACCGCTTGAGACTTATCTAAAATACACGGAGTGATACCAACGGTCGCCGTGGGGTCACACACGCCCATATTGATGAAAGATCCCGTAATAAGAGGAACATGATCTCTGCTTTGGTAGGATATGCCAATAAAACCGCCTCACAACGAGAGTCGAGGTGGAGTAGGAAACGTCGGTTCGTGTTGGACCAAGCCACGATGCAAGGGCACGACATACGAAGATTGCTAGCAGAATGGATTTACACTGTGTTCCCTACAATGGTGTGTGAAGATCATCTTGCAGATCCAGACACGGTCTACGTGTTCAATAAATAACCTTGGAGTATTCGGAAGGAGGAACCCGCCTTGCAATGCCGAAGACAAGTCTGCGTGCCAGACTCATCGTCATTAAAGCCTGGTCCAGGGGCTACTGAGAGAGTCCTGGATTAGGGGGTATCTGGACAGCCAAACTGTATACATCGTCCGGACTATTGAAGCGTGAAGACACAAGACTCAAGACTTCGGCCCGTGTTCGGATGGGACTCTCCCTTGTGTGGAAGACAAGCTTGGCAATCCGGATATTATGTTTCCTTCCTTGTAACCGACTCCATGTAAACCCTAGCCCCCTCCAGTGTCTATATAAACCGGAGAGGATAGTCCTTAGAAGGCCAATCACAATTACAATCATACCATCATAGGCTAGCTCTTAGGGTTTAGCCTCTACCATCCCGTGGTAGATCTACTCTTGTACTACTCATATCTTCAATATAAATCAAGCAGGAAGTAGGGTTTTACCTCCATCGAGAGAGCCCGAACCTGGGTAAACATTGTGTCCCTTGCTTCCTGTTACCATTAGCCTTAGACGCACAGTTCGGGACCCCCTACCCGAGAT
>NC_041393.1:100494149-100527381 GCF_002162155.2 Triticum dicoccoides
TCCCCTTCCCCTATAAATAGTGGGGGGTGGGAGAGCTCCCGCACCCTTCCCCTGGCGCAGCCCCTCCCTCCTCCAACACCTCCTCCTCCTCCGTAGAGCATGGCGAAGCCCTGCAGAAAAACCATAAGCTCCACCACCATGATGTCGTGCTGCCGGAGCTCTCCCTCAACTTCCCCTCTCCCCTTGCTGGATCAAGAAGGAGGAAACGTCCCCAGGCTGTACGTGTGTTGAACACGAAGGCACCGTCCGTTCGGCGCTAGATCGGATCTTCCGTGATTTGAATCGCCGCGAGTACGACTCCATCAACCGCGTTCTAGTAACGCTTCCGCTTAGAGATCTTCAAGGGTATGAAGATGCACTCCCTCTCTCTCTCATTGCTAGAATCTGCTAGATTGATCTTGGTGACTCGAGGAAAATTTGAATTATTACTACGTTCCCCAACAGTGGCATCATGAGCTAGGTCTATGCGTAGATTCTATGCATGAGTAGAACACAAAGTAGTTGTGGGTGATGATTTGTTCAATTTTCTTACCGTTACTAGTCTTATCTTGATTCGGCGGCATTGTGGGATGAAGCTGCCCGGACCGACCTTACACGTACGCTTACGTGAGACAGGTTCCACCAATTGACATGCACTTGATGCATACGGTGGCTAGCGGGTGTCTGTCTCTCCCACTTTAGTCGGATCGGATTCGATGAAAAGGGTCCTTATGAAGGGTAAATAGCAATTGTCATATCACCTTTGTGGTTTTGCGTAGGTAAGAAACTTTCTTGCTAGAAACGCATAGCATCCACGTAAAACATGCAACAACAATTAGAGGACGTCTAACTTGTTTTTGCAGGGTATGCCATGTGATGTGATATGCCCAAAAAGGATATGATGAATGATATATGTGATGTATGAGATTAATCATGTTCTTGTAATAAGAATCACGACTTGCAAGTCGATGAGTATGACAACCGGCAGGAGCCATAGGAGTTGTCTTAATTTATTTTATGACCTGTGTGTCAATGTAAACGCCATGTAATTACTTTACTTTATTGCTAACCGTTAGCCATAGTACTAGAAGTAATAGTTGGCGAGACAACTTTATGAAGACACGGTGGCGGAGATCATGGTGTCATGCCGGTGACAAAGGTGATCATGCCACGCCTCGAAGATGGAGATCAAAGGCGCAAGATGATAGTGGCCATATCATGTCACTTTATGATTTTCATGTGATGTTTGTCATTTTTACATCTTATCTTCTTAGAACGACGGTAGCATAAATAAGATGATCCCTCACTAAAATTTCAAGAAAGTGTTCTCCCTAACTGTGCACCATTGCGAAAGTTTGTTGTTTCGAAGCACCACGTGATGATCGGGTGTGATAGATTCTAACATTCGCATACAATGGGTGTAAGCCAGATTTACACATGCAAAAACACTTAGGTTGACTTGACGAGCCTAGCATGTACAGACATGGCCTCGGAACACAAGAGACCAAAAGGTTGAACATGAGTCGTATAGCAGATACGATCAACATGGAGATGTTCACTGATGATGACTAGTCCGTCTCACGTGATGATCTGACACGGACTAGTTGATTCGGATCATGTATCACTTAGATGACTAGAGGGATGTCTATCTGAGTGGGAGTTCATTAAATAATTTGATTAGATGAACTTAATTATCATGAACATAGTCTAAAATATTTTTACAATATGTCTTGTAGATCAAATGTCCCACCTAATGTTGCCCTCAACTTCAACGCGTTCCTAGAGAAAACCAAGCTAAAAGACGATGGTAGCAACTATACGGACTGGGTCCGAAACTTGAGGATCATCCTCACAGCTACCAAGAAAGCATATGTCCTTGAAGCCCCGCTAGGTGACGCATCCATTTTGCCAGCAACTCAAGACGTTATGAACGCCTGGCAGTCACGTAGTGATGATTACTCCCTGGTTTAGTGTAGCATGCTTTACAACTTAGCTGGGGCTCCAAAAACGTTTTGAGCAGCATGGCGCATATGAGATGTTCCAAGAGCTAAAAATGGTTTTCCAAGCTCATGCCCGGGTCGAGAGATATGAAGTCTCCAACAATTTCTACAAGTGTAAGATGGAGGAAAATAGTTCTGTCAGCGAGCATGTACTCACAATGTCTGGGTTGCACAACCGTTTGTCTCAGCTGGGAGTTAATCTTCCAGATGACTCGGTCATTGATATGATCCTCCAGTCGCTTCCACCTAGCTACAAGAGCTTTGTGATGAACTACAATATGCAAGGGATGGAGAAGTCCATTCCTGAGTTATATTCAATGCTGAAATCAGCGGAGGTGGAAATCAAAAAGGAACATCAAGTGTTGATGGTGAATAAGACCACTAGTTTCAAGAAAGGCAAGGGTAAAAAGAACTTCATGAAGGACAAAAAGGGAGTTGTCGCGCCCGGTAAATCAGTTGCTGGGAAGAAGCCAAAGAACGGACCCAAGCCCGAGACTCAGTGCTTTTATTGCAAGGGAAATGGTCACTGGAAGCGGAACTGCCCCAAGTACTTAGCGGATAAGAAGGTCGGCAACACCAAAGGTATATATGATATACATGTTATTGTTGTGTACTATACCAGCGCTCGTAGTAGCTCCTGGGTATTAGATACCGGTGCGGTTGCTCATATTTGTAACTCAAAACAGGAGCTGTGGAATAAGCGGAGAATGGTGAACGACGAGGTGGTGATGCGCGTCGGGAATGGTTCCAAGGTCGATGTGATCGCCGTCGGCACGTTACCTCCACATTTACCTACGGGATTAGTTTTAAACCTCAATAATTGTTATTTAGTGCCATCTTTGAGCATGAGCATTGTATCAAGATCTCGTTTAATGCGAGATGGGTACTCCTATATATCCGAGAATAACGATTGTTCTATTTATATGAGATATATGTTTTATGGTCATGCCCCATTGGTCAATGATTTATTTTTATTGAATCTCGAACGTGATGTTACACATATTCATAGTGTGAATGCCAAAAGATGTAAGGTTGATAATGATAGGCCCATATACTTGTGGCACTGCCGCCTTGGTCACATTGGTGTCAAACGCATGAAGAAACTCCATGCAGATGGACTTTTGGAGTCTCTTGATTATGAATCATTTGACATGTGCGAACCATGCCTCATGGGAAAAATGACCAAGACTCCGTTCTCTGGAACAATGGAGCGAGCGACCAACTTGTTGGAAATAATACATACTGATGTGTGCGGTCCAATGAGCGTTGAGGCTCGCGGTGGCTATCGTTATGCTCTCACCCTCACTAATGACTTAAGTAGATATGGGTATGTCTACTTAATGAAACACAAGTCTGAGACCTTTGAAAAGTTCAAGGAATTTCAGAGTGAGGTAGAGAATCAACGTGACAGGAAAATAAAGTTCTTACGATCAGATCGTGGAGGAGAATATTTGAGTCACGAGTCTGGTATGGACTTAAGGAAATGCGGAATTGTTTCACAACTCACGCCGCCTGGAACACCTTAGCGTAGTGGTGTGTCCGAACATCGTAATCACACTCTATTGGATATGGTGCGATCTATGATGTCTCTTACCAATTTACCGCTATCATTTTGGGGTTATGCTTTAGAGACAGCCGCATTCACTTTAAATAGGGCACTGTCTAAATCCGTTGATACGACACCGTATAAATTATGGTTTGGGAAGAAACCTAAGTTGTCATTTCTAAAAGTTTGGGGATGCGATTCTTATCTCAAGAAACTTCAACCTGAAAAGCTCGAACCCAAGTCGGAAAAATGTGTCTTCATAGGATACCCTAAGGAAACCATGGGCTATACCTTCTACCTCAGATCCGAAGGCAAGATCTTTGTTGCCAAGAACGGATCCTTTCTGGAGAAAGAGTTTCTCTCAAAAGAAGTAAGTGGGAGGAAAATATAACTTGATGAAGTACTGCCTCTTGAACCGCAGAGTAGCGCACCTCAGGAAGATGTTTTTGTGGTGCTTGCGCCGACTGGAGAGGAAGTTAATGATGATGGTCAGGAAACTTCGGATCAAGTTGCTACTGAACTTTTTAGGTCCACAAGGGCACATTCCGCACCAGAGTTGTATGACAACCTTGTCCTAGAAATCATGTTGTTAGACAACAGTGCACCATCGAACTATGAAGAAGCGATGGCGGGCCTGGATTCCAACAAATGGCTTGAAGCCATGAAATCCCAGATAGGATCCATGTATGAATACAAAGTATGGACTTTGATAGACTTGCCCGATGATCGGCAAGCCATAGAAAATAAGTGGATCTTTAAGAAGAAGACTGGCATAGATGGTAATGTGATCGTCTATAAGGCTCGGCTTGTCGCTAAGGGTTATCGACAAGTTCAAGGGGTTGACTACAATGAGACCTTCTCACCCATAGCGAAGCTGAAGTCCGTCTGAATCATGTTAGTAGTTGCCGCATTCTATGATTATGAGATATGGCAAATGGGCGTCAAAACGGCATTCCTTAACGGTTTCCTTAAGGAAGAATTGTATATGATGCATCCGGAAGGTTTTGTCGATCCTAAGAATGCTGACTAGGTGTGCAAGCTCCAGCGCTCCATCTCTGGGCTGGTGCAAGCATCTCGGAGTTGGAACATTCGCTTTAATGAAATGATCAAAGCGTTTGGGTTTATGAAGACTTATGGAGAAGCCTGTGTTTACAAGAAAGTGAGTGGGAGCTTTGTGCATTTCTCATACTATATGTAGATGACATACTATTGATGGGAAATGATATAGAACTTTTGGAAAGCGTAAAGGCCTACTTGAATAACTGTTTTTCAATGAAGGACCTTGGAGAAGCTGCTTACATATTAGGCATCAAGATCTATAGAGATAGATCGAGATGCCTCATTGGTGTTTCACAAAGAACATACCTTGACAAGATATTGAAGAAGTTCAATATGGATCAGTCCAAGAAGGGGTTCTTGCTTGTATTGCAAGGTGTGAGATTGAGCACGGCTCAATGCCCGACCTTGGCAGAAGATAGAGAAAAGATGAGTGTCATCCCCTATGACTCAGCCATAGGGTCTATTATGTATGCCATGCTGTGTACCAGACCTGATGTGAACCTTGCCGTAAGTTTGGTAGGAAGGTACCAAAGTAATCCCGGCATGGACCACTGGACAGCGGTCAAGAATATCCTGAATTACCTAAAAAGTACTAAGGATATGTTTCTTGTTTATGCAGGTGACGAAGAGCTCATCGTAAAGGGTTACGTCGATGCTAGCTTTGACACAGATCTCGATGACTCCAAGTCACAGACCGGATATGTGTACATTTTGAATGGTGCGGCAGTCAGCTGGTGCAGTTGCAAGCAAAGTGTCATGGCGGGATGTACATGTGAAGTGGAGTACATGGTAGCCTCGGAGGCAGCACATGAAGCAATCTGGATGAAGGGGTTCATCACCGACCTAGGAGTTATTCCCAATGCATCGGGACCGATGACTCTTTCTTTGACAACACTAGAGCTATTGCCCTTGACAACGAGCCGAGGTTTCACAAGAAGGCCAGGCATATCAAGCGTCGCTTCAACTCCATTCGTGAAAATATTAAAGATGGAGAAATAGATATTTGTAAAGTGCATACGGATCTGAATGTCACAGATCCGTTGACTAAACCTCTTCCACGAGCAAAACATGATCAACACCAGAACTCTAAGGGTGTTCGATTCATCAAAATGTAACTAGATTATTGACTCTAGTGCAAGTGGGAGACTTTTGAAAATATTCCCTAGAGGCAATAATAAAATGGTTATCATTATATTTCCTTGTTCATGCTATAATTGTACTAACTCGAAACCATAATACATGTGTGAATACATAGACCGTAATATGTCCCTAGTAAGCCTCTAATTGACTAGCTCGTTGATCAATAGATGGTTGTGGTTTCCTGAACATGGACATTGGATGTCGTTGGTAACGGGATCACATCATTAGGAGAATGATGTGATGGACAAGACCCAATCCGAAGCATAACACAAGATCTTGTAGTTCGTTTGCTAAGAGCTTTTCTAGTGTCAAGTATCATTTCCTTAGACTATGAGATTGTGCAACTCCCGGATACCGTAGGAATGCTTTGGGTGTACCAAACGTCACAACGTAACTGGGTGACTATAAATGTGCACTGCAGGTATCTCCGAAAGTGTCTGTTGGGTTGGCACGAATCGAGACTGGGTTTGTCACTCCATATGATGGAGAGGTATCTCTGGCCCACTCGGTAATGTGTCATCATAATGATCTCAATGTGACTGAGGAGTTAGTCAGGGATCATGCATTACGGAACGAGTAAAGAGACTTGTCGGTAACGAGATTGAACCAGGTATGGGGATACCGACGATCAAATCTCGGGTAAGTAACATACCGGTGGACAAAGGCAATTATATACGGGATTGATTGAATCCCCGACATCATGGTTCATCAGATGAGATCATCGTGGAACATGTGGGAGCCAACATGGGTATCCAGATACGTTGTTGGTTATTGGCCGAAGAGATGTCTCGGTCATGTCTGCATGGTTCCCGAACCCGTAGGGTCTACATACTTAAGGTTCGGTGACGCTAGAGTTGCTTTGGGAAATTTTATGTGGTTTCCGAAGGTTGCCCGGCGTCCCGGATGAGATCCCGGACATCACGACGAGTTCGAGAATGGTCCAGAGGTAAAGAATTATATATGGAAAGTCCAGTTTCAGTCACCGGAATGGTTTCAGGGGTTATCGGTATTAGACCGGGACCACCGAAAGGTGTCTAGGGTTCCACCGGGTGGGGCCACCTTCCATGTGGGACTTAATGGGCTGAACAAAGGTGGGAACCAGCCCCCTGGTGGGATGGTGCAACCCCAAGGGCCCAAGGCGCCTAGGGTTGGAAACCCTAGGGGGTGGTTGAGGGAGTCCTGGATTAGGGGGTATCCGGACAGCCGGACTATATGCTTTGGCCGGACTGTTGAACTATGAAGATACAAGATTGAATACTTCGTCCCATGTCCGGATCGGATTCTCCTTTGCATGGAAGGCAAGCTTGGCTATTCGGATGTTAGATCTCCTTCTTTGTAACCAACTCTGTGTAACCCTAGCCTCCTCCGGTGTCTATATAAACCAGAGGGTTTAGTCCGTAGGACAAGAATAATCATAATCATAGGCTAGCACCTAGGTTTAGCCTCAACGATCTCGTGGTAGATCAACTCTTGTAATACTCATATCATCAAGATCAATCAAGCAGGAAGTAGGGTATTACCTCCATCGAGAGGGCCCGAACCTGGGTAAAACATCGTGTCCCCTACCTCCTTTTACCATCAGCCTTAGACGCATAGTTCGGGACCCCCTACCCGAGATCCGCCGGTTTTGACACAAACATTGGCGCTTTCATTGAGAGTTCCTCTGTGTTGTCGCTGCAAGGCTCGATGGCTCCTTAAATCATCAACAATGACGTGGTCTAGGGTGAGACTTTTCTCCCCGGACAGATCTTCGTGTTCGGCGGCTTTGCACTACGGGCCAATTCGCTTGTCCATCTGGAGCAGATCGACAGCTACGCCCCTGGCTATCAGGTCAGATTCGGAAACTTGAATTACATGGTCAATATCCGCGGAGACTTGATCTTCGATGGATTCGGGCCTACGCCAGGAGCGCCGAACGGTCACGACGAGAACGACTTAGATCTGCTGTCGGACAATATTCGGGACATCGCACCTGCAGTAGCTCCGGACCTAAATCCGGGGCAGATCACGTCATCCGAGGACGGGTGGATGGACCCCACCACGGAGGCCGCACACTCATCGGCGGTAGAGCCGAACACAGACTCCACCTCTAAGGAAATCTGTGTTACTGGACCCCCTGGACTTGTGTCCGGCCGTAGGTTCGGGGGCGCGCGCATCTAGGCCCATCGAATCCGATTGGGCTCCGGTAATGGAATTCACCGCTGCGGATATCTTTCAGCACTCGCCCTTCAGCGACGTACTGAATTCATTAAGGTCTCTCTCTTTGTTAGGAGACTCTTGGCTGAACTATGTCCGGCTCGAGTGGGAAGCAGATGACGAAGAAATTCGTTACCCACCCACCACCCACTTCATTGCCACTGTCGATGATTTAACCGACGTGCTTGAATTCGACTCCGAAGACATCGACGGTATGGACGATAATGCAGGAGAAGAACAGGAACCACCTCCCACAGGGCGCTGGAGAGCCACCTCCTCATATGATATATATATATATGGTGGACATCCCAAAGAAAACAATGGCAATGAGGTTATAGAGGATAACCCCTTAGGGAAGCAATCAAAGCATGGGCTTCATCGGCGCCTCTCTAAGCCCCGCCACAGCAATACCGGCACAGGAGACGAAAACAATCCGGATGGTGCCAAAGATGAATACAATCCCGATCAGCCTACCTTCGAGTAGGCCGAACAGGAAGACCGGCAGGTTAGCCCAGATGAACAGGCGACGGACGGATACTTGGAGGATGACAACTATATGCCTCCCTCCGAAGATGAGGTGAGCCTCGGCGACGATGAATTCGGCGTGCCTGAGGATCCCGTAGAGAAGGAGCGCTTCAAGCGCCGGCTTATAGCCACTGCAAGAAGCACGAAAAATAAGCAGCAGCAGCTCCAAGCTGATCAAGATCTGCTCAAAGACAGATGGGCTGAGGTCCTGGCAGCCGAGGAATACGAACTCGAGCGCCCCACCAAAGGTTACCCAAAGCACAAGTTGCTACCTCAGCTCGAGGAGGACGCCCTAGATCCTACACTACCAGCATAGGACGAGGCTGACCGGCCACCACGTGGCCGAGATAAAATGGCGTATCAGCCCGAATACCAGCCCACACCCCGACGCCAATACACCACGGCCCGGGGCAATACGTAGGACCTGCGAGACATATTGGAAAACAAAGCAGGACAACCAAGATCGATCTACGGATCATGGGGGCGCGCCCCAACACATGACGATAATCGTCATGCCGGATACACTAACAACAAGCCCGGCCGGGCCGAACATAACCGACCAGACTTAGTCGAACTGCGTAGTGACATAGCCCGACATAGAGGCGCCGCACACCCCCTCTGCTTCACTGATGAAGTAATCGACCATGAATTCCCATAAGGGTTTAAACCTGTAAACATTGAATCATACGATGGCACAACAGACCCCGCGGTATGGATTGAAGATTTCCTTCTCCACATTAACATGGCCCGCGGTGATGACCTACACGCCATCAAGTATCTTCCCCTTAAGCTCAAAGGACCGGCCCGACACTGGCTGAATAGCCTACCGGCAAACTCCATCGGCAGTTGGGAAAACCTGGAGGACGCGTTCCTCGACAACTTCCAAGGCACCTACGTGCGACCACCTGATGCTGATGACTTAAGTCACATTACCCAACAGCTCGGAGAGTCAGCCAGGAAATTCTGGACTCAGTTCCTAACTAAAAAGAACCAAATTGTCGTCTGTCCGGACGCCAAAGCCCTGGCGGCCTTTAAGCATAATATCCGTGACGAGTGGCTCACCCGACACCTAGGCCAAGAAAAACCGAAGTCCATGGCGGCCCTCACGACAGTCATGACCCGCTTTTGCGCGGGCGAGGACAGCAGGCTGGCTCACAGTAGCACCACACCAAGAAACTCCGGCACTTCAGATGTCTGCGACAGTAACGGCAAGCCACGGCGCAATAGACATAAGCGTCGAAACAATGGCGACAACACCGAAGATACAACAGTCAATGCCGGATTTAGCGGCTCAAAACCCGGTCAGCGGAAAAAGCCGTTCAAAAGAAACAATCCAGGATCGTCCAGTCTGGACCGCATACTCGACCGCTCGTGCCAAATTCACGGCACCCCTCATAAGCTAGCCAACCACATTAACAGAGATTGCTGGGTGTTCAAACAGGCCGACAAGTTGAATGCCAAAAACAAGGACAAGGGGCTACACAGTGATGATGACGAGGAGCCCCGGCGTCCGAACACTGGGGGACAGAAGAAATTTCCTCCCCAGGTGAAAACGGCAAACATGATCTATGCCACCCACATTACCAAACGGGAACGAAAGCGTGACTAAGGGACGTCTACGCGATGGAGCCAGTCGCCCCAAAGTTCAACCAATGGTCATCCTGTCTGATCACTTTCGACCGCAGGGACCACCCTACCAGCATCCGTCACAGTGGTTCAGCCGCATTGGTCCTTGACCCAATCATCGACGGATTCCGCCTCACGCGGGTCCTTATGGACGGTGGCAGTAGCCTGAACCTGCTTTATCAGGACACAGTGCGCAAAATGGGCATCGATCCCTCAAGGATCAAACCCACAAAGACCACCTTCGAAGGTGTAATCCTAGGTGTAGAGGCTCGTTGTACGGGCTCAATAACACTGGAAGCGGTCTCCGGATCTCCAGATAACTTCCGAAGCGAGGAGTTAATCTTTGATATTGTCCCTTTCCGTAGTGGCTATCATGCACTGCTTGGATGAACCGCATTCGCTCGATTCAATGCGGTACCACACTATACATACCTTAAGCTCAAGATGCCAGGACCTCATGGCGTTATAACAGTCAATGGAAACACAGACCGCTCTCTCCGTACGGAAGAGCACACTGCGGCCCTCGCGGCAGAAGTACAAAGCAGCCTTCTTCGGCAGACCGCCACTTCGGCGATGACAACCCCGAACACCGTCAAGCGAGTCCGGAGCACTCTATAACAGGCTCGTCAGGCACGCCAAGAGCGCGACTAGCAATCCGGACTCCTCCCTAGCCCCATTCAGGCAGCATTTGTGCCGCGCGTACACAATTACGCACTCAAAATACCATGGGCATAGGCATAGGCGCAACGATGATGCGGTCCATAGTGCGGTTCAACCGCCACGAGACCCGCATACCTTTATAACCTTCTTTCTTTTTTCAGGACCCTACTTTCGAGCAGCCCCTTCAGAGAACCTGATTATCGGACTCATCACAGGAGGGAAAACCAAGGAGGCAAGAGGTTTTGCGCACAAAGGGAATACCCAGGTGGTCTCTGTTAATGATCGTTATACCTGTTTTACATACCCGCATGCGGCCTGCCCTTGGATAGGACATGTCAAATATTTCTATTTGTTTCTGCTTAATGCATTAATTATACACATACACTTTGACATATTATTTAAATAACAACGGGAAATAATAGACAGCGTTAGCTTATTACTACTATCTTCATATTTTCCCTTGAATGTTTATTTAATATTGCATCCAAACACTTTGGTACGTCCAGTTTGCTAGGGGCTTCTTATTGTGCCCCATAACACGGCAAGAAAAGTCCGAACACTTTCGACAGTGCGGCACCCCAAACTTATAGTATTATATGCATCAGCTCCGAATCATGTCTTGGGTCAATAGTTGGGTTTGCCCGGCTCCCTTGTTTTGGTACCTTACGTTCCGTTATATTATCTAAGGTAGCGCAGGGAGAACTACTGCGATTGTGTCCCGGTTCTTCCAGACGAGCACCTCAATAGAGAAAGACGAAAACTAACTATCATGATGCGGCGAGAGCTGGTCGCTGTTCGAGAGGTACTAAATCCTTAAAGATTTTTTCCGCTTAAGGCGAGGAATCGGCCTTGTACGATTTAGGCATGTATAGCGCCCCAAGTTCGGCCTTCTGACTGCTAGGGGCTTCGCCGAAATTTAAAATTATAGACTTCTATAGCTAAGTGAGAGTTATAAAGCCGCATCGTCCGATTGCCTGGTACGCTGCACTAAACACCTCCTTAAAGGACCAAGAATTTGGATAAAGTGTGTTTGGGTGGAAGCCAACGACTAGCCTACTTTCAGAATTTTATAAACAGCCGCACAGAAGGTAATATTTTAAATCCAAAAGTCTTACATCACGCACACGAATTCGTTTTCATATTACAGAAGGACATGGGTACATTCACTCAAAAATTATGTCCTTGGTACGTTCATCAGCCACAAGGAGAGCGCCTTTCATAACGCCATCATAATATTTCTCGGCGTAGCGATGCGCCTTACCCTCCGGTGGTCCATCCTTCACCAGCTTCTCTGCATCCAGTTTACCCCAATGCATCTTTGCACGGGAAAAGGCCCGGCGGGCACCCCCAACACAGACGGATTGCTTAATAACTTCAAGCTGTGGACAGGCATTTACCATCCACTTTATAAGGCCGAAGTAGCTATCGGGCAGGGGCTCACCAGGCCACATCCGGACTATGAGGTCCTTCATGGCCAGTTCGGCCGCCTTGTGGAGTTCGACCAATTGCTTCAGTTGGTCACTTAGGGGCATTGGGTGTTCGGCTCCAGTATACTGGGACCAGAACAACTTCTCCGTCGAGCTCCCCTCTTCGGCACGATAGAACTCCGTGTCATCCGATATGTTGCGTGGCAGATCTGCGAATGCCCTTGGAGAGCTCCGAATCTGGGAAAGTAAAAGAAATGTCTCCTCCACATGCTTGCTTTGCATAATGAATGCCTTACCCGCCACTATCTTCTTGGCCGCCTAGATTTCTTGGAGGGCCTTTTGGGATTCGACCTTGGTGTCACGCTCTGGAGGGCCTTTGCAAGCTCAAACTCTTGCGTCTTGAAGTCATGCTCCAAGGACTCGAATTTCTTGCCGAACTCCTGGAGATCTTGCTGTACCTCGCTCACCCGAGCATCTTGCTTTTCACACTCAGTGTGCTCCATGGCCGCTTTGTCTTCGGCCTCGGATAGCGCTTTCTTCAGGGCCGCCACTTCAATCGTGGCCCCTATTAAAAATCATGATGTCTTTTTGTTAACATCATTAATTTTTCTTTTATATGACACATGGACGGGGCATGACTTACCATTGTTCTCCTCGAGCTGCCTCTTCATGAGGCTGAGCTCCTCTTCGATCTGCTTCAGGTCCCGCTTGAGTCCTGCGAGCTTGGTAGTGCGGGCGGCAGCGGCCAGCAGCAACGCCTATTTATTCACATAGAGATTCATTGATAGACTCCTGCGGATTAAAAGTTGACCCTCCGTTTGGCTTTTCTTTCCGAACACCAAAGAGAGTATCAGGGGCTACTGTCTATTGGGTGATAATTTCTCACACTTTTGATTACTTACCTCAAAGCCTGTTAGGAGGCTGGTACAGGCTTCGGTCAATCCACTTTTGGCGGACCGAACCTTTTCAATCACTGTACTCATAAGAGTACGGTGCTCTTCATCAATGGAAGCGCCGTGAAGCACTTCCAGCAAATTATCCGATGCCTCCAGTGGGCCGGAGGTCATTGGCATGGCCATCTCGCCCTCCTTAGCGAGGGGCTGCCTACCTGAATCCGGAACCTTTGGAGGTTCCGATGCAGTGTCCAGCTAGGAGCCCAACTTGCTACGGCTCCCGTCAGCATAGTCTATGGGGATCTTACCCCCCCCCCCCATGTGCCCGGCATCTGGAATTTCGCCTTGGGGCGTCTCAAGTACCGCCGCCCCCTGTTCCCGTATCCTTTGGGACAACACTTCAGTGTCATCCGTGGGCCGAGGGGAGGTGGCCGTCGGGAGTGAATTCATCTCCGACTCACTCAGAGACCTATCCGAAGAGGATACCCCGAGACGGGACCCGGCCGGACTGCATATGCGTGTTTGGCGTTATTGCAAAACTATGAAGTTAAGGCGCACGAAAAGTATTACAGAGTGCGGATACTTACGATCTCGCCAGGGGCTTACCCCTGGGCGGCCACTCCTCCTCGATGTAGGCGGCCGTGGTGGAGTGATCTGGAAGGGTTGCCTTTCCCTTCTTTGGTGTCCTAGCCTTCCCCTATGGGGCGACTTTACTTTTCTTCTCCTCCCCAATGCGGGGAGGGGGGATTTCTTCATGTTTCCCCCGTCTCCGTGGGACGAATCTGCCTCGGCGTCCTCGGACGACGAGTCTATTACGACCATGCGCCGGAGACCTTTCCTGGTCCCCACGGCCGTTTTCTTTGACCTTCCGGCCTCCCCGGATGGGGCGGCCTTCCTCTTCTTCTCCTCCCCTTCATGGGAGGAGCACGCCTCGTTGTCTTTGGACGAGGCGTCTAGTGCAACCTTGCACCGGAGACCCTTCCTGGTCCCCGTGGCCTTCTTTTCGGCCTTCTTCTCCGGCACCTTGTAAGGCGCCGGAACCAGCATCTCCGTCAGGAGTGCGATTGCTGGATCTTCCAGCAGCGGAGCCGGACAGTCGATCCGCTCCGCCGTCGCCACGTAATCCTGTTTGGATAAGCAGGGTGACTTAAAATCCTCCCACGAATATGTCGGGAAAGGTACATCTCATGATGTTCAGAGAACTTACCAGATTGGAGAGCTGCGTGGCGCTGAGTCCGCGGTCCTCGGAAGTGGGGGGAGGTACTTCGGTGGTCTTGAAAAGCACCTTCTAGACGTCCTTGCGCGTCGTGTCGAAAAGCTCTCACAGCGTCTGGTGTTCGGCCGGATCGAACTCCCACATATTGAATGCCCGTCTTTGACACGGGAGGATCTGGCGGAAGAGCATGACCTGGACCATGTTGACGAGCTTGATCTTCTTGTCTATCATGTTTTTGATGCAGTTCTGAAGTCCGGTCAGCTCTGTAGGTTTGCCCCAGGCCAGGCCCTTCTTTTCCTAGGAGGTGAGCCACATGGGGATTCTGGATCGGAATTTGGGGCCCGCCGCCCAGTTGGCATCGCGCGGCTCGGTGATGTAGAACCACCCCGATTGCCACCCTTTCGCGGTCTCCACGAAGGAGCCGTCAAGCCAGGTAATGTTGGGCATTCGGCCCACCATGGCGCCTCCGCACTCCGCTTGCTGGCGCTCACGATCTTCGGCTTCACGCAGAAGATTTGTAGCCACAGGCCGAAGTGGGGCTTGATGCGGAGGAAGGCCTCACACATGACGATAAACGTCGAGATGTTGAGGACGAAATTTGGGGCTAGATCATGGAAATCTAGCCCATATTAAAACATGAGCCCGCGGACAAATGGGTGAAGTGGAAATCCTAGTCCGCGGATGAAATGGGGGAGGAAAACTACTCTTTCCCGAGACTTTGGAGTGGGGGTGATCTGTCCCTCCGCCGGAAGCCTGTGCGTGACATTTGCGGCCAGGTATTCGGCTGCCCGAAGCTTGGGAATATCCTCCTCCGTGACGGAGGAGGTCATCCACTTGCCTCGCACTTCGGACATGCTGCGAATGGTCCTATGGAGAAGGTGAGAACTTGGGCGCTGGGGCTCGAGAGAGCGAGAATGGATGAGCAAAGGAGGAAGAGGGCGTGGGTAAAAATGGGGGATCCTTGTCTCTTTATAGAGGCGGCGAAAACTGTGCGCCTCCCCACTTGCCTGCTAAAATCGCTCGTTTTCCAAGCGCCACATTAAATGGCACGGTTGGGTTACCCATACCCATATTAATGAGAATCCCGTGATAAGGGGACACGATCTCTACTTCGACAATACGTGCCAAGGAAACCGCCTCGCAATATGTGAGGTGGCTGGTTGTGAGAAAACGATTCGAATAATGACCCGGCCATGGTGTGATGTCACATTATCTAAAGTTGTCAGTAGATCAGATTTGTGGAATATTGTTCTCTCTACGATGGTATGTGAAATTTGTCTTGCAGAGCCGGACATGATTTAAGTGTTCGAGAGCTACTTTGGAGTATTCAGAGATGGAACCCGCCTTGCAATGCCGAAGACAATCTGCGTGCCGGACTGGTCATCATTGAAGCCTGGTTTAGGGGCTACTGAAGGAGTCCTGGATTAGGGGGTATTCGGACAGCCGGACTATATGCTTTGGCCGGACTGTTGGACTATGAAGATACAAGATTGAAGACTTCGTCCCATGTCCGGATGGGACTCTCCTTTGCATGGAAGGCAAGCTTGGCGATTTGGATGTTAGATCTCCTTCTTTGTAACTGACTCTGTGTAACCCTAGCCTCCTATGGTGTCTATATAAACCGGAGGGTTTCGTCCGTAGGACAAGAATAATCATAATCATAGGCTAGCTCCTAGGGTTTATCCTCAACGATCTCATGGTAGATCAACTCTTGTAATACTCATATCATCAAGATCAATCAAGCAAGAAGTAGGGTATTACCTCCATCGAGAGGGCCGGAACCTAGGTAAAACATCGTGTCCCCTGCCTCCTGTTACCATCATCCTTAGACGCACAGTTCAGGACCCCCTACCCGAGATCCGCCGGTTTTAACACCGATAGTGGGGGCGCCTCCCACCAAACTTTGGGGGCAAGTTCCCCCCTTCGCCGCCGCCCCTCCTTGTAGATGGGATCTAAGGGGGCCGGGCCCCCTCTACCCTTCCCCTATAAATAGTGGGGGGTGGGAGGGCTGCCGCATCCATCCCCTGGCGCAGCCCCTCCCTCCTCCAACACCTCCTCCTCCTTCGTAGAGCTTGGCGAAGCCCTACAGAAAAATCGCAAGCTCCACCACAACGTCGGCATGCTGCCGGAGCTCTCCCTCAAATTCCCCTCTCCCCTTGCTGGATCAAGGAGGAGACGTCCCCGGGCTGTACGTGTATTGAACATGGAGGCGCCGTCCATTCGGCGCTAGATCGGATCTTCCGCGATTTGAAATGCCGCGACTACGACACCATCAACCGCGTTCTAGTAACGCTTCCGCTTAGCGATCTTCAAGGATATGAAGATGCACTCCCTCCCTCTCGTTGCTAGCATCTCCTAGATTGATCTCGATGGCTCGTAGGAAAATTTGAATTATTACTACATTCCCCAACAGTAGCAGTATCCTCTCATCATCCTATTTGTTTATTTTCCCAATGCAAAGAAACCGAGATGAGAAACATACAAAGCGGGAAAAAGCGAATGACAAAGACGAGGAAAAATGATGAAAACTAGATGAATAAAGAAAGTTCCAACATAATTATGCTTAGACTCATACATGGCCGGGAACGTCATGACGGGTACTCATACATAAAGAAACATCATGACTAATACGACTACTCTCATACTACCAACTTTAGCTAACCTGATGATCTATTGCTCTGCTGGACCTGCAGGGTCCTCTCCTGACCCGGACTCGGATCCTGAACTGATGGTGCTACCGAGAACCTCCAGGGTTAAAGGTGACACGACAACGCTGCCTCGAGAACTCTCCCTCAGGGGCAGGTGCGGGATGATACTGGAGCATAGGGGCTATGGGAGTAGCAAGAAGTGAAGCCCACTCGGCAGGGGCACTACAGGGAGTCATAGTCGAGGCAACATCATCGTGTCAGAAATCTGTTCCAAAGCTTACGGGCGGACTCTCCGGGCTGTTGAGTTATATGACTTAGATCGTCTGCATCTAGAGGTCGGACATAAGTCCCTTGAAAATTTGCCCTAAAAGCGTCCTCGAGCTCCTCCCAGCTTCCGATAGAATTCTCGGGGAGGCTTTTCAGCCAGTGCCGAGCTGATCCCTTGATCTTGAGGGGTAAGTACTTGATGGCATGGAGATCGTCTCCGCGTTCCATGTGAATATGAAGAATAAAGTCCTCTATCCAGACCGCAGGGTCTGTCATTCCATCATATGCCTCGATGTTCACACGTTTAAACCCTACTGGAAATTCGTGGTCCAGCACCTCATCGGTGAAGCATAGGGGGTGTGCAGCGCCCCTGTATTTGGTTATGCCATGGCGTGAGTCCGACGGTTGTAGTATTCGGTGTTGGCTCTGAACTAGGGAGCGGGGGATATTTGTGTTAGTAGTCGCGACCCTGCGTGGGAGCGCGTTCTCGAGATCTGTAGATGGACCTTTTTATTCCAGCCCTTTTGTCTAGGTCTTCATGTAAATCATGTTGCTGGTTCCGGGTTGCTACCTCCCTTTCTTTAAGGAGCGGGGGTGCAGATTTGTGCACGGCGTTATTAGCTGCTCTATCTCGACCACGAGGTGGTCGGTCTTGTTGGTCGTTCGTATAGTTATTTGGCGGTTTGGGCTTTATAGCCTCATCGTCGAATTCGGGCAGTAGTTTACGTTAGGGATAGCTCTTTGTTTGGCGACTGTCACCGTATTTTTCCTTAGTGTCAAGCTCTTTGTTCCATCTGTCATCGAGCATATCTTGTGTGGCTTTAAGTTGTTGCTTCTGCTTATTCAGGCTCCTTGCAGTGGCTATAAGTCTCTGCTGGAGGCGTTCTCGTTCCACTTGTGTATCGGGGATGATGAATACATCGTCATCCAGACTATCATACTCTTCGGAGACAGGCTGGTAAGTGGTGTCTTCGGCATCGCTGTGATCGGACAGCGGCCCCGGGCTGTGTTCGTTGTCTTCTTACTCGTCCTGCCTAGTGGTTGGGTCTGCGGGGTCTTCATTGTTTTCGGCTTTGTCTGGGGTGTTGTCTCTTGTGCCGGTATCGCTATTTTTCCGTGGCGTGGTTTAGAGCGGCACCATTGACCTTGGCGCTTCGGCTGCTTCTCAGGAGGCTTATCCTAAATTGGGTCCTTTTTGTCATCGCCATTGTTATCTTTAGGTGTATCCACCATATATATGTCGTAGGATGAGGTTGTTGTCCAGCGCCCTGTGGGCGGTGGTTCATCCTCTTCTCTCGCATCGTCGTCCATACCGTCGATGTCTTTGGAGTCAAAGTCAAGCATGTCAGTTAAGTCGTCGATAGTGGCTATCAAGTGGGTGGTGGGTGGGCGACAAAATCCTTCGTTGTCTGCTTCCCGCTCGAGCCGGACATAGTTCAGCCGAGAGTCTCCTGACAAGGAGAGTTATTTTAAAGAGTTCCCCACATCGCCCAAGGGCAAGTGTTGAAAGATGTCCATGGAGGTAAGCCCCAAGATCGGCGCCCAATCAGATCCGATGGGCGTGGACGTACGCGGTTCGGAACCTATATCCGGAGACGAGCCCAAGGGTCCAATGGCACAGGCCTCGTTAGAGGTTGAATCTATGTTCAGCTCAAGCGTCGTAGAGTGTGCGGCTTCCGTGGTGGGGTCCAGCCCCCCGTCCGCGGAGGGTGCGATCTGTTCTGGATCTAGGGCCAGGACAGTCACAGGCGCTGTCTCTTGAGCATAGTCCGATTACATATTTAAGTCGTGTTCATCATGGCTGCGGGGAGCGGCTGTCGTGGGTTCGAATCCGCCGAAGACCAAGTCTCCGCGGATGTCGGGGATGTAATTCAAACTTCCAAACCTGACCTGATGACCAGGGGCGTAGCTATCGATCTGCTCCAGATGGCCAAGCGAGTTGGCCCGCAGTGTGAAGCCGTCGAGTACGATCTGTCCAGGGAGAAAAACCTCACCCTGGACTACATTGTTGTGGATGATTGATGGAGCCATCAAAACCTTCTGGTGACGATGCAGCGGAACTCTCAATGAAAGTACCAATGTCGGTGTCAAAACCGACGGATCTCTGGTAGGGGGTCCCTAACTGTGCGTCTTAGGTCGATGGTAACAGGAGGCAGGGGACATGATGTAATATCGAACATGGTGCGGCTGAACAATATGTACATTATTTAATGAACATGAAGGTGGCCTCGATCACGACAACTACACGGCAGTGGAACGACGATGAAGTGGAACTCCATAGCACACGCACGCCGATGTGGACACGATCTAGACATAGGAAGCACTCTGATCCAGTGAGACTTTCCTGAAATCTGGCATGACATGCCATGTCAGTATATTGAATGTACTTGCAAGCTCAAGAGAAGTAAAGGCATAATGAGAATCAATAATATGACAATTAAGCAGGTTAAATGCAAAACCATCGACATCTACTGTGCGGGGCATCAACATAATAAACATGTAAGGCATCAACATACTACTCATGTAGTGAACATGCTCGTACACCGAGTCCCTCGGACTCACTTACCACACGATTTACCTCATAACAAAATATCATCAAAATGGTAATCACTCCCGGATAACAAAAGGAACCAAGACTTTGGCTTCCGCAGCAACAACCATCTCAAGGTTTCAACAATCTCATTTTGACCAGTGCCACAGTATATTTTTAGGGTGCGCGATTAACTTATTTCTGTTGACCCATGGTGTGACCTACCTACGAGTTGTGTCCGTAACCGAGGTGTGGCTACCAATAGATTAATAAACACTCTGCAGAGGTTTGTACACTGTACCCACACCATGGAACCCATGGCCTCATTCTCCCATTCGGGTGGACCAAGGACATTTTGACAGAACCCTCCCATTGCCATGACACTCTCCCGTCCACTCTGACCAACTCCCCCCGGGCTAAGTCATGGGTGGCCCTGATGTCTACCAAAGACATCTAACAGCCACCATCCTGGCAAAACAAAACAACGGTCCCAAACGAGGACAAGGTACCATAACAACCACGAGCACACAAGGTTATGTATGCTTACCGGGCCAGGGTACCGCATGCCCATAACCTTCCCTCGTTGGAGGCACCGACCAGAGGCATGAGATCAGACCGAATAACGGCCTTCCCATAGAGGGAAATGTGGTTGCACTGGGAATATCGATTCAGTGGCACCATGACCCAATCAACATTATGTTCAAGTTGAATTAACATCGTGTTTAACTTGAAATGAAATAGCCTCGAGTCACAGTATGCCATGATCATGCAACTATCCGACATGCACCATATCAACATAGCATCAAAGTAAACGGATCAACATCATGGAATCAAGCTACTTGCACTACTCATCACTTTTACCCACTTGGTTCAACTTCACTAGTTTTCTAACTCATCATTTTTAGCTATGCCATTATCATATTAAAATCAATAACTCCTATATGAAAATAATACCGTTCATATCCAAACCATAACCATATCGTCACCATACTATCAAACATACATCTACTGCCCCATACTAGCTCATGTGTTGGATGTTGGGTTCCAGCAGACCCTTAAGGTTCGAACTCTAGGGTGCGCGCGAAGATCTCTCCTCTACCAACCCACGTCCCAATGCCTCGCTAAGAATCTAGACTAGCAAGATGAACGACACAAGGGACACAGGGTTTATACTGGTTCAGGCCATCATTATGGTGTAATACCCTACTCCAGTGTGTGGTGAGTGGATTGCCTTAGGGGCTGATGATGAACAGTACAATGGAAGAACAGCCTCGCGAGGGGTGTTCTTGCGGTGGTGTTCTGCTTCAGAAGGATCCCCCTTTTCTACTATGGTGGCTAGCCCTATATATAGAGGCCCTGGCCCTCTTCCCAAATATTGAGCGGGAAAGGCGCCAACAACGGCCATTTTGAAGGGGAACATCAAGTACAACTTATCCTGACTAAAGTTGGTCTTCGACTGCCAAAGGCCCTGACGATGACACCGCCTTGGGATCCACAGTGACCTCCATCCTGCCGCTCTGCTGGTCTTGGTCTCGTTGCACCAAAATGGTAACCTTTACTTGACGCGTTGGTACTCCGCGCCTGCGCTTGCACCCTTTGCACCAAAGAGGAAACAAAGACACTGCACAGGTCAGCGCCCGCTTGGTGCCCGCCTAGTATCGATCGTCATGGCTTGCGTCATCACCACCTCGCGAGGTACCCTTGCCTTGATCTCTCTGCCTCCTCGCGAGCCTGCCTGGTGAGGCCGCTCCTGAGGAAGCTTCCTGTCGTCCGCCCCACGAGGCTTGGCCCCTCGTGAGGGTCTTGAGCTTGAGTTGATGAAGATGGGCCATACTGGACCACCAGTCGAGCCACGTCGCAGGCCGCGGGCAAGCAAGTCTGGGGAACCCGTTCCCAGAACACCGACATCATGCATTCTAACACCACTGTAACCTAAGCAATTCAAGCATGAAAAGTAAACTAACATAGCCAATATATAAATGATTAAATGCGTGAAAATAACTCATATTCAAGTTGGAAAATCATAAATAATGAAATGGCAACATGCAAATGCTTGTGGTGGCTTGCCTTAGCACAGAGGAGGGTCACACTCCTCCCAGTTTCCTTCAAGGAAAGTTTCCTCCTCTAAAAATAATTAAAACCACAAAAATAAAATGTCAAGAACACTTCTGAAAATCACCAGAAATTCTAGGCAGCAGAGAAAAATCTCAACTTTGGTGTGCTGCTAGAGAATTCCAAGACAAACACAATGCAAACAGAATCAATTCATTTGGACTTATAGTTTAAAAGTTATGGCTGGTCAAAGTTCTGGTCAAAATTTGAATTAATATCAACTAAAAAGTAAAACAGAGGGGGGTGACGTCGAACGCGTATTCCACCACTTATACCGCTTCGGGCGCGGCTGAGTGGCTGACAGTGGGCCCCCACTGTCAGGTTTAGAGAGAGGGAGAGAGAAACAGAGGAGAGGCGGTGATGCACCGGTGTTTCTGGCGTTTCTCCAGCGAGCAGAGGTCGTCCGCTTCCATGGATGGAGGGGATGAATGCGCAAGACCTCAAGGAGCCCGTAAGTTCCCGAAACATGGCTAGGGGTGGTCAGAAGGGCTCGCAATCTTCTTCTCCAGCGGCGACAACGGTCGGGGTTCATTGGAGAGGAAGAAGATGACACGTTGCAGTGACTCCAGGGGCTCCAACGGCACCAACGCGCACCATAGGACCACCAGGGACACGCCGGAGAAGTTGGTTGAGCTCGAGAGGCTTTGGAGCGGTGGGGAGGAGTGGAGGGATTGTTGGCGAACTCTGGTCGGGAACGGGGTCCAGAGACCTACCTGGCCGGGCTGTGGCTATCTACGAGGTCGTGGCAAGTGTGGGAGTGAGAGGTGATGCTCGGGGAGGCTAGGGAGGGGTCCTATTTGTAGGCGAGCGAGGAGGGGGCTCGGGGCTCCGCTGAAGTTCTCTGGAGTCGGCGCCCGGCGACGAACGACGTCAGTGAGAGGGGGAAACATCCATGGCTCACGCGGCCACTGTGGGCGAGCACGGACGAGCACAGGAGACGAGCGGCAACGAGTGGAGGGGGCATGGGCGCACTGTATGCTTCGCCGCGTCATGCATGTGCTCGCTACGGCGAGCCCCGGCGTCGGCGAGTGCTAGGGCGGTGTTAAGTGCATCAAGACGGCGATTGTGGCGAAGTTTGGCAAGGCACGGCGAGCTGGGAAGTGAGCACACACAAAACAGGAGCGTCGGTGGCGTCCAGAGCGCGTCGACTAGTAGGTTGGCATGGTGCACACGCATGGTCGTCGCATGAACTCTGGCACAGAGCTGAGCCGTGCATTGAATTCCTGTCTGGCATGTAGTCCTTGATGGTTTGGGTTGCTCCGAGTGTTTGAGTTGGCCACAGGTGAGCTATGCATGAGTGTATCATCCTGACAAGTTTCTAGACAAAAACTTGTGAAGTTAACTAAGAGAGATTTATCATACGTCTCCAACGTATCTATAATTTTTTATTATTCCATGCTATTATATTACCTGTTTTGAATGTTTATGGGCTTTACTTTACACTTTTATATCATTTTTGGGACTAACCTATTAACTGGAGGCCCAGCCCAAATTGCTGTTTTTTTGCCTATTTTAGTGTTTAAGATAAAAGGAATATCAAACGGAGTCCAAACGGAATGAAACCTTTGGGGGAGATATTTTTGGAACAAACGCAATCCAGGAGACTTGGAGTGGACGTCGAGAGGCAGACGAGGAAGCCACGAGGCAGGAGGGCGCGCCCTAGGGGGGTGGGCGCGCTTCGCACCCTCGTGGGTAACTCGTGGCTCCACTGACCGACTTCATTCGCCTATATATATATATATATATATATATATATATATATATATATATATATATATATATATATATATATATATATATATATATATATATATATACGTACCCCGAAAACATCCAGGAGAACCACGAAACCCTATTTCCACCACCGTAACCTTCTGTTCCCTGGAGATCCCATCTTGGAGACTTTTCCGGCGCTCCACCGGAGGGGGAATCGATCACGGAGAGCTTGTACATCAACACCAAAGCCTCTCTGATGAGTTGTGAGTAGTTTACCACAGACCTTCAGGTCCATAGTTATTAGCTAGATGGCTTATTCTCTCTCTTTCAATCTCAATACAATGTTCCCCTCGATCTTCTTGGAGATCTATTAGATGTAACTCTTTTTGCGGTGTGTTTGTCGAGATCCGATGAATTGTGGGTTTATGATCAAGTTTATCTATGAGAAATATTTGAATCTCCTCTGAATTCTTTTATGTATGATTGGTTATCTTTGCAAGTCAATTCGAATTATCAGTTTGGTTTGGCCTACTAGATTGATCTTTCTTGCAATGGGAGAAGTGCTTAGGTTTGGGTTCAATCTTGCGGTGTCCTTTCCTAGTGACAGCAGGGGCAGCAAGGCACGTATTGTATTGTTGCCATCGAGGATAAAAAGAAGGGGTTTATATCATATTGCTTGAGTTTATCCTTCTACATCATGTCATCTTGCCTAATGTGTTACTCTGTTCTTATGAACTTAATACTCTAGATGCATGCTGGATAGCAGTCGATGCGTGGGGCAATAGTAGTAGATGCAGGCAGGAGTCGATCTACTTGTTACGGACGTGATTCCTATATACATGATCATGCCTAGATATTCTCATAACTATCCACTTTTCTATCAATTGCTCGACAGTAATTTGTTCACCCACCGTAATATTTATGCTATCTTGAGAGAAGCCACTAGTGAAACCTATGGCCCCCAGGTCTATTTTGCATCATATAAGTTTTCGATCTACTTTATTTTGCAATCTTTACTTTCCAATCTACATCATAAAAATACCAAAAATATTTATCTTATCTTATTATCTCTATCAGATCTCACTTTTGCAAGTGGCCGTGAAGGGATTGACAACCCCTTTATCACGATGGTTGCGAGGTTCTTCTTTGTTTGTGTAGGTACGAGGGACTTGGAGCGTAGTCTCCTACTGGATTGATACCTTGGTTCTCAAAACTGAGGGAAATACTTACTCTACTTTGCTGCATCACCCTTTACTCTTCAAGGGAAAAACCAAGGCATGCTCAAGAGGTAGCAAGAAGGATTTCTGGCGCCGTTGCCGGGGAGATCTACGCACAAGTTAAGACATACCAAGTATCCATCACAAACTCTTCTCCCTTGCATTACATTATTTTCCATTTGCCTCTCATTTTTCTCTCCCCCACTTCACCCTTGCCGTTTTATTCGCCCTTCTTCTGTTCATTCTTTTGTTTGCTTGTGTCTCCATGTGCCTTCTATGTGCTTGCATCTTTTCTTGCTAAAAATCTATTGATATGGATCCACTTAAAGTGTTCTACTTGGATCCTTATGCCCTCGTGCTGAAACTCCAACTAGCCTAGTTGATGGGAAATCTTTAGATGAGCATGCTCATTTTGTGCATCATCATTTGTCTAAAAAGGAGAAGCTCTTATGGTATCACGTAAAAAGTTTTCTTTGCTATGCTTGGAATCTTTGTGAAATTTATGATTTTACTTGTTGCTCTAAGAACCCTAAAAAACACCTTACCTACTTATGTGAGTTTAATGATAATGAAATCTTATCTTCTTATGCAAAGGGTTTTTATAGTTACTATGATATCGAACAAATTGAAGAATTTGTCGTTTTTAAGGGTGCTCATGAAGTTGCTTCTTTGATTGAAAAGTATGATATTACTATCTACAAATGTGAAAATTCCGACATACTTAAATATTGCTATGAAAATTGTGCTCATAATGCCCATGTTAAGGAATTTATTGAGAGAATGACCGTTTCTTTGGAAGAAAATAATGATATGCATGAATCTATAGATAATTATAATTTCGATGATTTGATTGAAATATCCCTTGATGAACATGGCGCTTGCTATTCTTGTGGCCATGATGCCAATATTAATGAAGATGAATTTTCTATAGTTCCTTATGTTAAACATGAGATCATTGCTATTGCACCCATACTTGATAGTTCCTTTGATGAAAAGCATGATTGCAATGATGTTATTATAAATTCTCTTGATGTCAATTGTGCTAATAATATTCAAAACCCTAAGCTTGGGGATGCTAGTTTTGCTTTGTCTACTACTTGTTGCAATGATCATGATTGGGGTGATTTTTCTTATGATCTTGAAAATTTATTTGAGCCCCTTGATGAATATGAGATTGATAATAATGTTTGCATTAATATTTAAAGTGGGTTTGGAAGAGTGTCAACTTTAGATCCCACATATTTGGAGAATGTTCAATCTTATGAAATTTTTGATAAAAGTGGGTTTGGAGAGGTCATGACTTTAGTTAATGTTAATCACACTATTTTGGAAGAGTGTCAACTTTGCATGCATGTGGATCATGTTGAAAATATTTTATGTGATAGCTATTTTGTTGAATTTTCTTATGATCCCACATGTAATTATTATGACAGAGGAAAATATGGTTGTAGAAATTTTCATGTTACTAAATTACCTCTCTTCATGTTGAGATTGCTATCATCTCTTTGTTCTTCCTTGCATATGCTAGTTTTTGCTTGCCTTAATAATTTGTTTTCTTACAAGATTCATACGTATAGGAAGTATGTTAGACTTAGATGTGTTTTTCACATGCTACATGATGCTCTCTTTGCGCTTCAATTCTTATCTTTTCATGTGAGCATCATTGAAATCTCAATGCCTAGCTAAAAAGGCTTTAAAGAAAAGCGCTTGTTGGGAGAAATCCCAATATTTTTCCTTTCTGTTATTAAATAAATAATTCATCTAGCCTCTGGTTTTATGTGGTTTTATGTTTTAATCAGTGTTTGTGCCAAGTAGAACCTTTGGAAAGACTTGGGTGAAGTCTATATGATCTTGCTGTAAAAAAACAGAAACTTTAGTGCTCACGAAATTAGCTGCCATTTTTTGCTGGAAAGTGCTTTTAGGTTGATTATTTTTTAATATGATTAATAGACAAATTAATCATGTCCACCAATTTATTTCATAATTTTTGGAGTACATAAGTATTCGAAAGTTACAGATTGCTATAGACTGTTCTGTTTTTGACAGATTCTGTTTTTCGTGTGTTGTTTGCTTATTTTGATGAATCTATGGCTAGTATCGGGGGGTATGAACCATAGAGAAGTTGGAATACAGTAGGTTTAACACCAATATAAATAAATAATGAGTTCATTACAGTACCTTAAGTAGTGGTTTCTCTTTCTTGCACTAACAGAGATTATGAGATTTTCTGTTGAGTTTTGTGTTGTGAAGTTTTCAAGTTTTGGGTAAAGATTTGATGGATTATAATAAAGAGTGGAAAGAGCCTAAGCTTGGGGATGCCCATGGCACCCCAATATAAATACAAGTAGAACCAAAAGCCTAAGCTTGGGGATGCCCCGGAAGGCATCCCCTCTTTCGTCTTCGTCTATCGGTAACTTTACTTGGGGCTATATTTTTATTCACCACATGATATGTGTTTTGCTTGGAGCATATTGTATGATATGACTCTTTTTCTTTTTAGTTTACCACAATCATCCTTGATGTACACACCTTTTGAGAGAGACACACATGATTCGTAATTTATTAGAATACTCTATGTGCTTCACTTATATCTTTTGAGCTAGAAAATTTTGCTCTAGTACTTCACTTATATCTTTTTAGAGCACGGTGGTGGTTTTATTTTGTAGAAATTATTAATCTATCATGCTTCACTTATATTATTTTGAGAGTCTTTTATAACAGCATGGTATTTGCTTTGGTTATGAAACTAGTCCTAATATGATGGGCATCCAAGTTGGGTATAATAAAAACTATCATGTAGAGTGCATTGAACACTATGATAAATTTGATACTTGATAATTGTTTTGAGATATAAAGGTGGTGATGTTAGAGTCATGCTAGTTGGGTAATTGTGAAATTGTGAAATACTTGTGTTAAAGTTGGCAAGTCCCGTAGCATGCACGTATGGTAAAGTTATGTAACAAATTTGTAACATGGGGTGCTCTTTGATTGCCTTCCTTATGTGTGGAGGTCGGGATCACGCGATGGTTAACTCCTACCAACCCTTCCCCTAGGAGCATGCGTAGTAGTACTTTGCTTCGAGTGCTAATAAACTTTTACAATAAGTATATGAGTTCTTTATGACTAATGTGAGTCCTTGGATTATACGCACTCTTACCCTTCCATCATTGCTAGCATCTACGATACCGTGCATTGCGTTTTCTCACCTTGAGAGTTGGCGCCAACTTTGCCGGTGCATCCAAACCCCGTGATAAGATACGCTCTATAACACATAAACCTCCTTATATCTTCCTCAAAACAGCCACCATACCTACCTATTATGGCATTTCCATAGCCATTCCGAGATATATTTCCATGCAACTTTCTACCGTTCTGTTTATTATGACACATTCCATCATTGTCATATTGCTTTTGCATGATCATGTAGTTGACATCATATTTGTGGCAAAGCCACCTTCATAATTCTTTCATACATGTCACTCTTGATTCATTGCATATCCCGGTACACCGCTAGAGGCATTCACATAGTCATATTTTGTTCTAAGTGTTGAGTTGTAATTCTTGAGTTGTAAATAAATAAAAGTGTGATGATCTTCATTATTAGGGCATTGTCCCATGTGAGGAAAGGATGATGGAGACTATGATTCCCCAACAAGTCGGGATGAGACTTCGGACTTTATGAAAAATAAAACAGGCCAAAGAAGCCCAAATAAAAAAAGAGGCCAAAGAAGCCCACCAAAATAAAAATAAAAATGAGAGAAAAAGAGAGAAGGGACAATGTTACTATCCTTTTACCACACTTGTGCTTCAAAGTAGCACCATGATCTTCATGATAAGAGAGTCTCCTATGTTGTCACTTTCATATACTAGTGGAAAATTTTCATTATAGAACTTGGCTTGTATATTCCAATGATGGGCTTCCTCAAAATGCCCTAGGTCTTCGTTAGCAAGAAAGTTGGATGCACACCCACTTAGTTTCTTTTGTTGAGCTTTCATATATTTATAGCTCTAGTGCATCCGTTGCATGGCAATCCCTACTCCTCATGTTGAAATCAATTGATGGGCATCTCCATAGCCCGTTGATTAGCCTCGTCAATGTGAGACTTTCTCCTTTTTGTCTTCTCGACAAAACCTCCATCATCATATTCTATTCCACCCATAGTGCTATATCCATGGCTTGCGCTCATGTATTGCATGAGAGTTAAAAAAGCTGAAGCGCGTTAAAAAGTATGAACCAATTGCTTGGCTGAAACCGGGGTTATGCATAAGGGGAGTATTTTGTGTTATGAAAATGAAACATGGACAAACTATATAATTTTGTAGGGATAAGCTTTCTTTGGCTATGTTATTTTGATAAGACATGCTTACTTATTAGTATGCTTGAAGTATTATTATTTTTATGTCAATATTAAACCTTTATCTTGAATCATTTGGATCTGAACCTTCATGCCACAATAAAGAAAATTACATTGAGAAATATGCTAGGTAGCATTCCACATCAAAAATTCTGTTTTTGTCATTTACCTACTCGACGACGAGCAAGAATTAAGCTTGGGGATGCTTGATACGTCTCCAACATATCTATAATTTTTGATTGTTCCATGCTATTATATTACCTGTTTTGGATGTTTATGGGCTTTACTTTACACTTTTATAACATTTTTTGGGACAAACCTATTAAACGGAGGCCCAGCCAAATTGCTATTTTTTTTGCCTATTTCAGTGTTTCACAAAAAAAGGAATATCAAACGGAGTCCAAACGCAATCCAGGAGACTTGGAGTGCACGTCAAGAGGAAATGAGGAAGTCATGAGGCAGGAGGGCGTGCCCTAGGGGGGTGGGCGCGCCCCCCACCCTCGTGGGCCCCTCGTGGCTCCCCTGACTGACTTCCTTCGCCTATATATATCTGCGTACCCCGAAAACATCCAGGAGCACCACGAAACCCTATTTCCACCGCTGTAACCTTCTGTTCCCGGGAGATCCCATCTTGGAGCCTTTTCCGGCGCTCCAACAGAGTGGGAATCAATCACGGAGGGCTTCTACATCAACGCCAAAGCCTCTCCGATGAGTTGTGAGTAGTTTACCATAGACCTTCGGGTCCATAGTTATTAGCTAGATGGCTTCTTCTCTCCCTTTGAATCTCAATAGAATGTTCTCCTCGATCTTCTTGGAGATCTATTTGATGTAACTCTTTTTGCAGTGTGTTCGTCGAGATCCGATGAATTGTGGGTTTATGATCAAGTTTATCTATGTGAAATATTTGAATCTCCTCTGAATTCTTTTATGTATGATTGGTTATCTTTGCAAGTCTCTTCGAATTATCAGTTTTGTTCGGCTAACTAGATTGATCTTTCTTGCAATGGGAGAAGTGCTTAATTTTGGGTTCAATCTTGTGGTGTCCTTTCCCAGTGACAGCAGGGGCAGCAAGGCACGTATTGTATTGTTGCCATCGAGGATAAAAAGATGGGGTTTATATCATATTGCTTGAGTTTATCCTTCTACAACATGTCATCTTGCCTAATGCGTTACTATGTTCTTATGAACTTAATACTCTAGATGCATGCTGGATAGCGGTCGATGTGTGGAGTAATAGTAGTAGATGCAGGCAGGAGTCGATCTACTTGTTACGGACGTGATGCCTATATACATTATCAAGCCTAGATATTCTCATAAATATGCACTTTTCTATCAATTGCTCGACAGTAATTTGTTCACCCACCGTAATATTTATGCTATCTTGAGAGAAGCCACTAGTGAAACCTATGGCCCCCAAGTCTATTTTCCATTATATAAGTTTTTGATCTACTTTATTTTTCAATCTTTACTTTCCAATCTACATCATAAAAATACCAAAAATATTTATCTTATCTTATTATCTCTAGCATATCTCACTTTCGCAAGTGGCCGTGAAGGGATTGGCAACCCCTTTATCATGTTGGTTGCGAGGTTCTTGTTTGTTTGTGTAGGTATGATGGACTTGGAGTGTAGTCTCCTACTGGATTGATACCTTGGTTCTCAAAACTGAGGGAAATACTTACGCTACTTTCCTGCATCACCCTTTCCTCTTCAAGGGAAAAACCAACCCATGCTCAAGAGGTAGAAATTTACCAGGGTTTTAGGGCTGATCTTTGGGGGTTAAGGTTTTCTTAGGAGGGTAATGAAGGCCTTAAATTTTCAGCCTCATTGGATCAAGGAAAAATACACTTCCTTTGTAAAGTGCATTTTCTGGCCAGAAAAGAAAAGATTTTCTTTAAAAAAAATATTCCAAAGAACTGTCAAATATTTTTACACAGGGAGGTGTGGCAAGGTCCAAAGAATATTTAGGAATTTTCTCAGAATTTTATGGCCCAGAAAAATGAGGGTTGCTTTGGTGCATATGTTGCTGAAGTGAAAATCAGATATAGAAATGAATATTTTTCATTTATGAAAAATATTTCTATGGCCACTTTGAGAAAAACCAGTGAGGAAATGATGTGTGTGAGAGAGGGGTGGGTCACATGGGGGAAAATCAAGGACAAGCGCAAGTGTTCAAGTCCAACTGAGTTGATTCAAAAACTCAAATTCAAATCAAATGGCAAAGAATTCCAGAAAAAGAAGGAGGGCAAAACCAGGGTGTCACATCACACAAGATCTATCTAGGATATGCATAGCAACGAGGGGGAGAGTGTGTCTATGTACCCTCTAGACCATAAGCAGAAGTGTTTCACAACACGGTTGATGTAGTCAAACTTTCTTCGTGATCCACTGATCGAGTACCGATCGTACGACACCTCTGAGTTCTGCAAACTTCAGCTCGGTGACGTACCCCGCCTTCTTGATCTAGCAAGATGTCGAGGTAGTACATGAGTTCCTTCAGAACAACAGCATGGTGACGGTGATGGTGAAGTGATCCACACAGGGCTTCCACTACTAGAAAAAGGGCTGCTAGTGGCGCACCTGTTTTCGATACTAATGGCACACTACAGGTGCGCCACTAGCACCACGCCATTAGATATTTTTTTTAATGGCGCACCTGTGGTGCGCCATTAGAATAGCCCACGGTGCGCCATTAGTAACATTATGTTTTCAGGAATTTTTTTAAAAAAAAATTTAAATTTTTTTCCAAAAATTTTTTTTAATTTTTTTTTCATTTTTTTTCTTAATCTCAGTTCACTATGGCTTAATCTCGGGTCAATATGCTCAATCTCAGGTCAAATCGCACTCCGTGGTCAAACTTCCCGAAAGGTCACCCATCCTCACACTACTCCAGCCCAAGCACGCTTAACTTCAGAGTTCTATCCAACACCAGCAACAGCTCACTTCACAGGCACTTGTTGATATATCTAGCATATCAATCCTATTATACCTTGTTGATGTCCAGGACTTTGTTCATGTTCATGACTATGATTAAATTTTGAAAAATATTTCAAACTTCCCGGTCATATTACGTATCATTTTTTGAAAAAAAATTCAAAACCAATTTTTTTTCTATTACTAGTGGCGCACCACATCCACGGTGCGCCACTAGTAAGTTTGAAATTTTTTGAATTTTTTTGCCTCTAGATCTTGAAAGGCCCGTAACTTTTTTTCTGTTAGGTTTTTGGGGATTTTGAAAATGTTTAATGGGGTTCCCCCACTTAAATTTGGATGTAACTTTTCGAGTAGATGATTTTTCATATAAAAAACTTTTTCATCCGAGTTCGTATGCAAAAGTTATGCCCATTTTACAAATTTCTAGAGAGATTTTGCAAATAAAGCCGAAATTCATATTTGTAAATTTTCCCAACAACTAGACCACATATCACATGGGAAACTTATTTTCTTTTATTTTTTGACATTTCCATCATTTTCTTTTATTTTTTTAAAACTGCAAAGGCGATCCACGGGGGGGGGGGGTGCATTCAGTGTTGGGGCAAGTTAGTAATGGCGCACCGTGGGGTGGTGCGCCATTACTAGTTAAAACTAGTAATGGCGCACCGAGACATGGTGCGCCATTAGTAACAAATATTTTTTTAGTTTTTTTAGTTTTTTTCAAAACTACTAATGGCGTACGGCGGATGTGGTGCGCCATTACTATGTCAACTATTAATGGCGCACGGCGGACATGGTGCGCCATTAGTAACAATTTTTTTATGTTTTTTTCAAAACTACTAATGGCGCACCACACATCAGGTGCGCCATTAGTAATATATTACTAATGGCGCACCGAGGCATGGTGCGCCATTAGAATATAGTAATGGCGCACCACATGACAGGTGCGCCATTAGTGGCCATTCCATCTATAGCCCTTTTTGTAGTAGTGTTCTCCTAAGCACTACGAAGATATGACTGTGGGAGTAAACGGTGGAGGGGGCACTGCACACAGCTCACAATTGATGTTCTATACTTGCCCCCCCCCCACATATATATAGGTGGAGGAGGGAGGAGAAGCCAAGGGATGCGCCCCAAGGTAGGCCGAATCCTACTTGGGGTCTTCCCCAATTCCGCCTCCCCCCCC
>NC_041393.1:100527572-100542990 GCF_002162155.2 Triticum dicoccoides
CATAATAGCTGGAGGGGGAAGCAAAGAGGAGGGAGGAGGGAAGGAAGGGGGAGGCCAAATCCCCCATTTCCTTCTCTCTTCCCCTCTTTCCTTTCTCCTATGGTTCGGCCCATGTGGGGGTGCACTAGCCCCTGGTTGCTGGTGCGTTTCCCCTCTTGGCCCAAAAGGCCCATATCTTTGTCGGGGGTGCCCGGAACCCCTGTCGGTGTCCCGATATGTACCCGAAACACTTCGGGTGTCCGAATACTATCGTCCTATATATAAATCTTTACCTCTCGACCATTTCAAGACTCCTCGTCATGTCTATGATCTCATCCGGGACTCCGAACAACTTTCGGTCACCAAATCACATAACTCATATAATACAATATCATCATCGAACGTTAAGCATGCGGACCCTACGGTTTTGAGAATTATGTACACATGACCGAGACACATCTCTGGTCAATAACCAATAGCGGAACCTGGATACTCATATTGGCTCCCACATATTCTACAAATATCTTTATCGGTCGAACTGTTATGACAACATATGTTATTCTGTTTGTCATTGGTATGTTACTTGCCCGAGATTTGATCATTGGTATCTTGATACATAGTTCAATCTCGTTACCGGCGAGTCTCTTTACTCATTCTGTAATACATCATCCTGCAACTAACTCATTAGTCACTTTGCTTGCAAGGCTTCTAATGATGTGAATTACCGAGAGGGCCCAAAGATACCTCTCCGATACTCGAAGTGACAAATCCTAATCTCGATCCATACCAACTCAACAAACACCTCCGGAGATACCTGTAGAGCATATTTATAATCACCCAGTTATGTTTTATGTTTGATAGCACAAAGGCATTCCTCCTGTATCCAGGAGTTTCATAATCTCATAGTCGAAGTAATATGTATTTGACATGAAGAAAGCAATAGCAATAAAACTCAATGATCATTATGCTAAGCTAAAGGATGGGTCTTGTCCATCACATCATTCTCCTAATAATGTGATACCGTTATCAAATGAAAACTCATGTCCATGGTTAGCAAACCTTAACCATCTTTGATCAATGAGCTAGTCAAGTAGAGGCCCACTAGGGACACAGTGTTTGTCTATGTATTCACACATGTATTTAGGTTTCCGATCAATACAATTCTAGCATGAATAATAAACATTTATCATGAATAAGGAAACATAAAATAACAAATTTATTATTGCCTCTGGGGCATATTTCCTTCACTTTATTCTTCTCATATTGATAACTCCTCGATCTCCATACACTTCATCCACACAAAACTTAACAAAACCCTCGTCAGATCCGTTAGTATAATAAAGCAAATCACTAACTTTAGGTACAGTTGTAAACTCATTCCAATATCATATTAGCATTATATCTATTGTATTCCAACTTCACCAGGGTTCATACCCCCCCCCCCGATAGTACCCATAGATTCATCAAAATAAGTGAACAACACATACAAAACAAAATCTGTCAAAAACAAGACAGTCTGTAGAAATCTAGAAACTTTCTATACTTATCTAACTCCAAAAATTCTACAAAATTAGGAAATCCTAAACAATTCATATCGAAGTACTATGTTAAAATTTCAGAAACTTTTGATGTTCCAGTAAAAATGAAAATTCATGCACTACAGCCAAAGTTTCTGTTTTTGCACTGCACATAGCAAACAAGCAATCTAATCATCCTAAAACCAAAACTTGGCACATTATTTTTAGGTTTTTTACATAGGTTCCCCTGGTTCCTTAGCTCTACTCATTCATCCCCGCGCACTTAGCTTCTGCTCAGTTTTCTCCACTGCCTTGCCCGAAACCCTCAGAACTGGTCGCAACGGATGTTGCCGCCGGGTCAATGGCTTGACCGTTAACTCTGACAAGTGGGGCCTGTCGGTGTTCTGGATATGGGGGTATCCAGCACTGCCTGCCTGCGGCCCACCATGTGGCTCCATCGATGGCCTGGTACGGCCCAGCTTCGACATCAACAACTCAAGATCCTCGCGAGGGGCTAAGCCTCGCCAGGCGGACGACGCCAAGACCCCCGAGGAGATCGTCCTCCTTGGGCTGGCTCTTGAGGGGCGGAGAGTTCTATGCAAGGTTTACCCCACGAGGCTCAACTGATGTGAGCCATGATGACCAAGGCCAGGCGGGTTCCAGGCAGGCGCAGAGCACATGTTTCCTATTCGGTGCAGAGGAGGCAAGCCACAGGCACGGAGTCCTGAGAATCAGCCAAAGGTTTCCATTCTGGTGCAACAAGACCAAGACCACCAGGACGGAGGTCATCACCGAGCCCACCACAGCGTCACGACCAGGGGCTTTTCGCAGGCGAAGACTACTTTTGTCAGGATAAGATGTACTACTTGTCCCCTTTCAAATCCGTTTGTTGTGGGATGCCTTCCCGACAACATTTGGGAAGAGGACCAAGCCCACTATAAATAGGACATAGCCACCACCATAGAGGGGCATCTAGTTCAGATCCCACCAGCTCTCTTAGAGCTCAAGAACACCTTGTTGGAAATATGCCCTAGAGGCAATAATAAATGATTATTATTATATTTCCTTGTTCATGATAATTGTCTGTTATTCATGCTATAATTGTGTTATCCGGAAATCGTAATACACGTGTGAATACATAGACCACAACATGTCCCTAGTGAGCCTCTAGTTGACTAGCTCGTTGATCAACAAATAGTCATGGTTTCCTGACTATGGACATTGGATGTCATTGATAACGGGATCACATTATTAGGAGAATGATGTGATGGACAAGACCCAATCCTAAGCGTAGAACAACGATCGTGTAGTTCGTTTTGCTAGAGCTTTTCCAAATGTCAAGTATCATTTCCTTAGACCATGAGATTGTGCAACTCCCGGATACCGTAGGAGTGCTTTGGGTGTGCCAAACGTCACAACGTAAGTGGGTGACTATAAAGGTCCACTACGGGTATCTCTGAAAGTGTCTGTTGGGTTGGCACGAATCGAGACTGGGACTTGTCACCCCGTATGACGGAGAGGTATCTCTGGGCCCACTCGGGAATGCATCATCATAATGAGCTCAAAGTGACCAAGTATCTAGTCACGGGATCATGCATTAAGGTAGGAGTAAAGTGACTTGCCAGTAATGAGATTGAACGAGGTATTGGGATACCGACGATCGAATCTCGGGCAAGTAACATACTGATTGACAAAGGGAATTGTATACGGGGTTGCTTGAATCCTCGACATCGTGGTTCATCCGATGAGATCATCGAGGAGCATGTGGGAGCCAACATGGGTATCCAAATCCCGCTATTGGTTATTGACCGTAGAGTCGTCTCGGTCATATCTGCGTGTCTCTCGAACCCGTAGGGTCTACACACTTAAGGTTCGGTGACGCTAGGGTTGTAGAGATATGAGTATGCAGTAACCCAAAATTTGTTCGGAGTCCCGGATGAGATCCCGGATGTCACGGGGAGTTCCGGAATGGTCCGGAGGTAAAGAGTTATATATAGGAAGTCAGGTTTCGGCCATCGAGAAAGTTTCAAGGGTCACCGGTATTGTACCGGGACCACCGGAAGGGTCTCGGGGGTCCACCGGGTGGGGCCACCTATCCCGGAGGGCCCCATGGGCTGAAGTGGGAGGGGAAACAGCCCCTGGTGGGCTGGTGCGCCCCCCTTGCCCCCCTGCGCCTAGGGTTGGGAAACCCTAGGGGTGGGGGCGCCTCCACCTGGCTTGGGGGGCAAGCCACCCCCAGGCCGCCGCCCCCCCTTGGAGATCCCATCTCCTAGGGCCGGTGCCCCCCCTAGGGGCCCTATATAAAGAGGGGGGAGGGAGGGCAGCCGCACCCATGCTCTTGGCGCCTCCCTCTCCCCTTGCTACACCTCTCCCTCTCGCAGAAGCTTGGCGAAGCCCTGCCGAGATCGCTGCTACATCCACCACCACTTTGTCGTGCTGCTAGATCTTCATCAACCTCTCCTTTCCCCTTGCTGGATCAAGAAGGAGGAGACGTCTTCCCAACCGTACGTGTGTTGAACGTGGAGGTGCTGTCCGTTCAGCGCTAGGATCATCGGTGATTTGGATCACGACGAGTACGACTCCCTCAACCCCGTTCTCTTGAACGCTTCCGCTCGCGATCTACAAGGGTATGTAGATGCACTCCTCTCTCTCGTTGCTAGATGAACTCATAGATTGATCTTGGTGAAAGCATAGAATTTTTTTATTTTGTGCAACGTTCCCCAACAGTGGCATCATGAGCTAGGTCTATGCGTAGTTCTCTTTGCACGAGTAGAACACAAATTTGTTGTGGGCGTAGATGTTGTCAAATTTCTTGCCACTACTAGTCTTATTTTGCTTCAGTGGTATCGTGGGATGAAGCGGCCCGGACCGACCTTACACGTACGCTTACGTAAGACAGGTTCCACCGACTGACCCAGCACTAGTTGCATAAGGTGGCTAGCGGGTGTCTGTCTCTCCCACTTTAGTTGGAGCGGATTCGATGAAAAGGGTCCTTATGAAGGGTAAATAGAATTTGACAAATCACGTTGTGGCTTTCACGTAGGTTAGAAAACGTTCTTGCTAGAACCCTATTGCAGCCACGTAAAACATGCAACAACAATTAGAGGACGTCTAACTTGTTTTTGCAGCAATTTCTTTGTGATGTGATATGGCCAAAAGTTGTGATGAATGATATATATGTGATGTATGAGATCATGTTCTTGTAATAGGAATCACGACTTGCATGTCGATGAGTATGACAACCGGCAGGAGCCATAGGAGTTGTCTTAATTATTGTATGACCTGCGTGTCAATGATTCAACACCATGTAATTACTTTACTTTATTGCTAAACCGTTAGCCATAGTAAGTAGAAGTAATAGTTGGCGAGCAACTTCATGGAGACACGATGATAGAGATCATGATGATGGAGATCATGGTGTCATGCCGGCGGCGAAGATGATCATGGCGCCCCGAAGATGGAGATCAAAGGAGCTATATGATATTGGCCATATTATGTCACTACTATTTGATTGCATGTGATGTTTATCATGTTTATGCATCTTGTTTACTTAGAACCACAGTAGTAAATAAGATGATCCCTCATAATAATTTCAAGAAAGTATTCCCCATAACTGTGTGCCATTGCGAAAGTTCGTTGTTTCGAAGCACCACGTGATGATCGGGTGTGATAGATTCCAACGTCCACATATAACGGGTGTAAGACAGATTTACACATGCAAAACACTTAGGTTAACTTGACGAGCCTAGCATGTACAGACATGGCCTCGGAACACAGAGACCGAAAGGTCGAACATGAGTCGTATGGAAGATATGATCAACATGGAGATGTTCACCGACGATGACTAGTCCGTCTCACGTGATGATCGGACACGGCCTAGTTGACTCGGATCATGTATCACTTAGATGACTAGAGGGATGTCTAATCTGAGTGGGATTTCATTAAATAATTTGATTAGATGAACTTAATTGTCATGAAGTTAGTCTAAAAAACCTTTGCATAAATGTCTTGTAGATCAAATGGCCAATGCTCATGTCAACATGAACTTCAACGCGTTCCTAGAGAAAACCAAGCTGAAAGATGATGGCAGCAACTATACGGACTGGGTCCGGAACCTGAGGATCATCCTCATAGCTGCCAAGAAAGCATATGTCCTAGAAGGACCACTAGGTGAAGCACCCATCCCAGAGAACCAAGACATTATGAACGCTTGGCAGTCACGTGCTGATGATTACTCCCTCATTCAGTGCGGCATGCTTTACAGCTTAGAACCGGGGCTCCAAAAGCGTTTTGAGCAACACGGAGCATATGAGATGTTCGAGGAGCTGAAAATGGTTTTCCAAGCTCATGCCCGGGTCGAGAGATATGAAGTCTCCGACAAGTTCTATAGTTGTAAGATGAAGGAAAATAGTTCTGTCAGTGAGCACATACTCAAAATGTCTGGGTTGCACAACCGCTTGTCCCAGCTGGACATTAACCTCCTGGATGAGGCGGTCATTGACAGAATCCTTCAGTCGCTCCCACCAAGCTACAAGAGCTTTGTGATGAACTACAATATGCAAGGAATGGAGAAAACTATTCCTGAAGTATTTTCAATGCTGAAGTCAGCAGAGGTAGAAATCAAAAAGGAACATCAATTGTTGATGGTCAATAAAACCACTAAGTTCAAGAAGGGCAAGGGTAAGAAGAACTTCAAGAAGGAAGGCAAGGAAGTTGCCGTGCCCGGTAAGCCAGTTGCCGGGAAGAAGTCAAAGAATGGACCCAAGCCTGAGACTGAGTGCTTTTATTGCAAAGGGAAAGGTCACTAGAAGCGGAACTGCCCCAAATACTTAGCGGACAAGAAGGTCGGCAACACTAAAGGTATATGTGATATACATGTAATTGATATGTACCTTACCAGTACTCGTAGTAGCTCCTGGGTATTTGATACCGGTGTCGTTGCTCATATTTGTAACTCAAAGCAGGAGCTGCGGAATAAGCGGAGACTGGCGAAGGACGAGGTGACGATGCGCGTTGGGAATGGTTCCAAGGTCGATGTGATCGCCGTCGGCACGCTACCTCTACATTTACCTACGGGATTAGTTTTGAACCTCAATAATTGTTATTTAGTGTCATCTTTGAGCATGAACATTGTATCTGGATCTCGTTTAGTGCGAGATGGCTACTCATTTAAATCCGAGAATAATGGTTGTTCTATTTATATGAGAGATATGTTATATGGTCATGCCCCGCTGGTCAATGGTTTATTCTTAATGAATCTCGAATGTAGTGTTACACATATTCATAGTGTGAATACCAAAAGATGTAAAGTTGATAACGATAGTCCCACATACTTGTGGCACTACCGCCTTGGTCACATTGGTGTCAAGCGCATGAAGAAGCTTCCTGCCGATGGACTTTTAGAGTCTCTAGATTATGAATCATTTGACACATGTGAACCATGCCTCATGGGCAAAATTACCAAGACTCCGTTCTCCGGAACAATGGAGCGAGCAACCAACTTATTGGAAATCATACATACTGATGTGTGCGGTCCAATGAGCGTTGAGGCTCACGGAGGATATCGTTATGTTCTCACTCTCACTGATGACTTAAGTAGATATGGGTATGTCTACTTGACGAAACACAAGTCTGAGAGACTGAGACCTTTGAAAAGTTCAAGGAGTTTTAGAATGAGGTAGAGAATCAACGTGACCGAAAAATAAAGTTCTTACGATCAGATTGTGGAGGAGAATATTTAAGTCACGAATTTGGTACGCACTTAAGGAAATGCGGAATCGTTTCACGACTCACGCCGCCTGGAACACCTCAGCGTAATAGTGTGTCCGAACATCGTAATCGCACTTTATTGGATATGGTGCGATCTATGATGTCTCTTACCGATTTACCGCTATCTTTTTGGGGATACGCTCTAGAGACAGCTACATTCACTTTAAAAAGGGCACCGTCTAAATCCGTTGAGACGACACCGTATGAATTATGGTTTGGGAAGAAACCTAAGCTGTCGTTTCTAAAAGTTTGGACATGCGATGCTTATGTCAAGAAACTTCAACCTGAAAAGCTCGAACCCAAGTCGGAAAAATGCGTCTTCATAGGATACCCCAAGGAAACCATTGGGTATACCTTCTACCTTAGATCCAAAGGCAAGATCTTTGTTGCCAAGAACGGATCCTTTCTGGAGAAAGTGTTTCTCTCGAAAGGAGTAAGTGGGAGGAAAGTAGAACTCGATGAAGTACTACCTATTGAACCGGAAAGTGGTGCAGCTCAGGAAAGTGTTCCTGTGGTGCCCACACCGACTGGAGAGGAAATCAATGATGATGATCAAGGTACTTCGGATCAAGTTTCTACTAAACTTCGTAGGTCCACAAGGACACGTTCCACACCTGAGTGGTATGGCAACCCTGTCCTAGAAATCATGTTGTTTGACAACGGTGAACCTTCGAACTATGAAGAAGCAATGGCGGGCCAAGATTCCAACAAATGGCTTGAAGCCATGCAATCCGAGATAGGATCCATGTATGAAAACAGAGTATGGACTTTGACAGACTTTCCCGATGATCGGCGAGCGATAGAAAACAATTGGATCTTTAAGAAGAAGACGGACGCGGATGGAAATGTTACCATCTATAAAGCTCAAATTGTCGCTGAGGGTTATCGACAAGTTTAAGGGATTGACTACGATGAGACTTTCTCTCCCGTAGCGAAGCTGAAGTCCGTCCAAATCATGTTAGCAATTGCCGCATACTATGATTATGAGATATGGCAGATGGACGCCAAAACGGCATTCCTTAACGGCTATCTTAAGGAAGAATTGTATATGATGCAACCGGAAGGTTTTGTCGATCATGAGAATGCTAACAAGGTATGCAAGCTCCAGCAATCCATTTATGGGCTGGTGTAAGAATATCGGAGTTGGAACATTCGCTTTGATGAGATGATCAAAGCATTTGGGTTTATGCAGACTTATGGAGAAGCCTGCATTTACAAGAAAGTGAGTGGGAGCTCTGTAGCATTTCTCATATTATATGTAGATGACATACTTTTGATGGAAAATGATATAGAACTTTTGGACAGCATTAAGGCCTACTTGAATAAGTGTTTTTCAATGAAGGACCTTGGAGAAGCTGCTTACATATTAGGCATCAAGATCTATAGGGATAGATCGAGACGCCGCATAGGTCTTTCACAAAGCACATACCTTGATAAGATATTGAAGAAGTTCAATATGGATCAGTCCAAGAAAGGGTTCTTGCCTGTATTGCAAGGTGTGAAATTGAGCTCGGCTCAATGCCCGACCATGGCAGAAGATATAGAAGAGATGAGTGTCATCCCATATGCCTCAGCCATAGGGTCTATTATGTATGCCATGCTGTGTACCAGACCTGATGTAAGCATTACCGTAAGTTTGGTAGGAAAGTACCAAAGTAATCCCGGCAAGAAACACTGGAGAGCGGTCAAGAATATCCTGAAGTACCTAAAGAGGACTAAAGATATGTTTCTCGTTTCTAGAGGTGACGAAGAGCTCGTCATAAAGGGTTATATCGACGCTAGCTTCGACACAGATCTGGATGACTCTAAGTCACAAACCGGATACGTGTATATGTTGAATGGTGGTGCAGTAAGCTGGTGTAGCTGCAAGAAGAGCGTCATGGCGGGATCTAGATGTGAAGCGGAGTACATGGCAACCTCGGAGGCAGCACATGAAGCAATATGGATGAAGGAGTTCATCACCGACCTAGGAGTCATACCCAATGCGTCGGGGCCGATCAATCTCTTCTGTGACAACACTGGAGCTATTGCCCTTGCCAAGGAGCCTAGGTTTCACAAGAAGACCAGGCACATCAAGCGTTGTTTCAACTCCATCCGTGAAAATGTTCAAGATGGAGACATAGATATTTGCAAAGTACATACAGATCTGAATGTCGTAGATCCGTTGACTAAACCTCTTCCGCGAGCAAAACATGATCAACACCAGAACTCTATGGGTGTTCGATTCATCACAATGTAACTAGATTATTGACTCTAGTGCAAGTGGGAGACTATTGGAAATATGCCCCAGAGGCAATAATAAATGATTATTATTATATTTCCTTGTTCATGATAATTGTCTGTTATTCATGCTAAAATTGTGTTATTCGGAAATCGTAATACACGTGTGAATACATAGACCACAACATGTCCCTAGTGACCCTCTAGTTGACTAGCTCGTTGATCAACAGATAGTCATGGTTTCCTGACTATGGACATTGGATGCCATTCATAATGGGATGACATCATTAGGAGAATGATGTGATGGACAATACCCAATCCTAAGCGTAGCACAAAGATCGTGTAGTTCGTTTTGCTAGAGCTTTTCCAAATGTCAAGTATCATTTCCATAGACCATGAGATTGTGCAACTCCTGCATACCGTAGGAGTGCTTTGGGTGTGTCAAACGTCACAACGTAACTGGGTGAATATAAAGGTGCACTACTGGTATCTCCGAAAGTGTCTGTTGGGTTGGCACGAATCGAGACTGGGATTTGTCACTCCGTATGACGGAGAGGTATCTCTGGGCCCACTCGGTAATGCATCATCATAATGAGCTCAAAGTGACCAAGTGTCTGGTCATGGGATCATGCATTACAGTACGAGTAAAGTGACTTGCCGGTAATGAGATTGAACAAGGTATTGGGATACCGATGATCGAATCTCGGGCAAGTAACATACCGAGTGACAAAGGGAATTGTATACGGGGTTGCTTGAATCCTCGACATCGTGGTTCATCCGATGAGATCATCGAGGAGCATGTGGGAGCCAACATGGGTATCCAGATCACGCTGTTGGTTATTGACCGGAGAGTCGTCTCGGTCATGTCTGCGTGTCTCCCGAACCCGTAGGGTCTACACACTTAAGGTTCGGTGATGCTAGGGTTGTAGAGATATGAGTATGCAGTAACCCGAAAGTTGTTCGGGGTCCCGGATCAGATCCCATACGTCACGAGGAGTTCCGAAATGGTCCGGAGGTAAAGAATTATATATAGGAAGTCAGGCTTCGGCCATCGGGAAAGTTTCGGGGGTCACCGATATTGTACCGGGACCGCCGAAAGGGTCTCGGGGGTACACCGGTTGGGGCCACCTATCCCGGAGGGCCCCATGGGCTGAAGTGGGAGGGGAACCAGCCCCTGGTGGGCTGGTGCTCCCTCCCTTGGGCCCCCCTGCGCCTAGGGTTGGGAAACCCTAGGGGTGGGGGCGCCTCCACCTGGCTTGGGGGGCAAGCCACCCCCCTGGCCGCCCCCCCCCTTGGAGATCCCATCTCCTAGGGCCGGCCCCCCCTAGGGGCCCTATACAAAGAGGGGGGAGGGAGGGCAGCCGCACCCATGCTCTTGGCGCCTCCCTCTCCCCTTGCTACACCTCTCCCTCTCGCAGAAGCTTGGCGAAGCCCTGCCGAGATCGCTGCTGCATCCACCACCACGCCGTCGTGATGCTAGATCTTCATCAACCTCTCCTTTCCCCTTGATGGATCAAGAAGGAGGAGACGTCTTCCCAACCATACGTGTGTTGAAAGCGGAGGTGCTATCCGTTCAGCGCTAGGATCATCGCTGATTTGGATCACGACGAGTACGACTTCCTCAAACCCGTTCTCTTGAACGCTTCCGCTCGCGATCTACAAGGGTATGTAGATGCACTCCTCTCTCTCGTTGCTAGATGAACTCATAGATTGATCTTGGTGAAAGCATAGAAAAAGTTTATTTTCTGCATCGTTCCCCAACACACCTCTCCTTCGGAAGCCAGTTCATCCATGGTACTAGTTCATCCTCAGCCTATAAGGCAATCCACCTCACCAAACTGAAGTAGGGTATTACACCACAATGGTGGCCCGAACCAGTATAAACTGTTGTGTCCCTTCGTCCCTTCGAGCTCGTCGCGCTAGACTTAGGAGGATCACGAGTAGGCAGGCTGGGTAGGTTGAGATATCCACACGCACCCCAGTGTTCGAACCTCTCAAGGGTTTGCGGAACCCATAATCCGACATTTGGCGCGCCAGGCAGGGGTGCGTCGGATCTTCTCTTCCGTCGATCGATCCACACCCACTCTGTCACCTGCATGGCCGACGCCCCAAGGGAGCACGGCCAGCACTGGGTGGTTCGGGCCTCCGCGACGACGCCCGCCGACGAGGAGGATCGCCACTCTTCCCTACTCGCGGCCTGCACTCCGCCGGGGACAGCCAGCCGCAGGGGGTGCAGAGTGCATCCCTCCGCGCCACAATCGCGCTGCTGCGTGATCTGCAAACTACATTGCAGCAACTGCACTGCACACGCGCAGGGAACAGGAAAACATGCGGGCTGCGGTCATCGTGGCTCGAGAGCTCCTGAGATGTAGGCTGCTGGAAAGTGGCTGCGATGCCCTGCTGGAACGGGTCACCGAGCTACTGGATGCGGCGTGCAGGGGTGCAGTGCCGTTCTGTACCCTGCGCACGTCGCAGGCAATGGTAGGGGCGCGCTCCCGTCCCTGACACAACCGTGCGCCCCCTCCCAGGTCCCCCGAAGAACCTCTCGACGCCGACCAGCTTCGTGGAGCAGCCCGCACCCATTCAAATGTGTCGCCTCAGCATGGAGCTGCTCCAGGCGACATCGCCAGGGGCCGTGCAGGAGCGCCGGCACCTGGGCGGTAGGACCAGAGGATGACTGAAGGAGGTGGGAACGTGAGGTAGCCGGGTGGCGTTTCTGGTACGGCCAGCCCGGAAGCCTACGTCCCCATCGCGATGGATCCAAGGCACGCACTGGGAGAAGGCCCCAGCCGGTCCCCCACGCCAGGATGGGCTCTGGACATACACGAAGCCAACCTCTCCTTGGAGCCGCCATCAAGCCCGACCAACATATCCAACGGCGACAACCTCTGGGTACAGCTAACACCGGAGGGGCACGCTTATGCTGACCATGGATCGCAGGTGAACCAGGGCGCGGCTACCTCCAGGACTCTCAGGACGGCGGATCCCCTACAGGAGCGTGAAGGACATTGGGAGCAGCGCGGCGGAAGCCCAGCGGCACGGCCCTCCTCGCACTGCAGAGAGTAGGGCCCTGTCTAGAGGAAGGCTCCCTGCCGGGGAAGGCGTCGGTGAGCCCTTCCCCATGTGGGGGGCCTACGGTCGCCGAGGATGCCGCCAGCGTCCCCCTTTCCCCTTGGTCTTGTCTTGGTTTTCGGTCTCCCCAATGGTGGTCGGGGGTGGCGCAGGGCGGGGTCCTCGTCGGGTGACATGAAGCAAGGCTTCGGCCTGTAATGTCTCCGCTCGTGACACTCTCACATAATAATGAGTGGGGCTGTACACGCCCCAGAGTCTCCTGAGTGCTGCCCTGGGGCCTCATGGAGGGTCCCACCCTTGTCCTAGTGGAAGCACCATGCTCCGCACTGGCTGTTGACACTGTCCCCAATGACTATGCCCAGCCAGTGGAAGCACTTAGTTCCGTGCTGGTGAGAAGACTTGAAGACTAGCTAGGCGCCGGACGCGGCCATTTGCTTTTTGCCTCCTTTTTGTACTTGTTCGCCGGCTTTTTGGAGCAGCTTAGTTCTCGTGCGTTTATAAAAATGGGGGGAGTTTTCTCGTCTTGGGTTGCTCTTTTGCCTTCTGTTCTTGTATTTCTTCTGAAACTCGTTGCCGCAGCCCTGCCCTCACGCGCCTCGCGAGTGGGGGCTGGATAAGGTGTGTGCACTCGGATTGATCGCTTCCCCAAGTGGAGCTTACGGGTGCAGCCGCCACACGCGCCCACCTCACCACGGTCTAGCAGCAGTTCCTCATGAAGCACTCTAGGACAGTCTGCAGGCCCCTCGGGAGGCTCAGGGTCTCATGAGCCTGCGTCAGGCTCACCTCAAGATAAGGAGCACCGCTGCTACCCCCCGGGCTCACTCGAGACCCATAGAACCAAAGATAAGTCCTAACAACTACCCTACTGGGGGCTTGTGGCCTTTCTGGGTCACGCCCCGGGCGCTACTTCAAAAAGCATTTTACAATCTCATACATCATAAGGGGCACCCCCTTTTCAAAAGTGCTCTCATGAGGATGTGTCATGTTTTGTCATACAGGTCAAAGTAGGAAGAAACACGGGCCTAGCTGGGCGCCCCTTCTTCATCACCTCCGTTCGCACTGCTTGCATCGAGGCTGCCATCCCCCTCGCCATTGCTACATGCTCCAGCTCCTTCAGCCTCGATCAAGACTGTGTCGTCCTCCGGGGTGAACTCTGCTACCAAGGTGTCCACATGGCCATCTACCCGCTCGGCCAGGTTGTCTTGGATAGCCGGGGGCATGGAGGCTAGCATAGCATTGAAGTCGAAGTGAGGATCGCGGTTGAGGAGATGTCTGAAGACGCGTGAGAATGTGCGCCCAAGAAGTCCCCGGCTCCTCTCTACTACAAGCTCGCGAGCCCTCGCGGCCTGATCCTCCAGGAGGGTCACGATGTTGGTGAAGAAGTTGAGGTGGCTGGCGTAATCATTCTCGCACGGATGAGGAGCACTCTCATCACAGATGGTGCCCAGGGCGGAGTTGGCTCTGAGTCTGAGACCTTGGAGCATTGAGGTGTGCTCGCACTCCACGTCAGGAGGAGATGCGCTTTGCTCGCGGTCCTCTTTGCCAGGTATGCGGTATCCTTGATCTGTTGTTGAAGATAAGACAGTTCGGTGCGGGCAGACACCAAGGCAGATTCGGAAAAAATCAGGGCTTCTTGAGCAGCACTCTCACGCTGCACCACGGATCGTAGCTTCGCCTTCCGGGCAGATGTCCTACCTCCAAGCTCGGCATTGAGCAGCTCTAGACCCAGGCGGTGCCCCTGAGCCAAGTCAGCACGCGCCTTCGCCACCCTCTCCTCCACTTCTAGCTGAACCCGGGCTTCTCGGAAGGTGACGGTGTCCTCAGCCATGGCAACCTGGTGTTCTCTCACCTCCAACCTCTCCAACGCCATGCTGTGATCCACAGCCTCCAACCTCAGCTCTTCGTGGCGCCTCAGGAGCTTCGCCTCGGCAAAGGCCGCCTCGTCTAGTGAGGATACCAGAAGGAGGCGGTGCTCCTCGATCTCCCGCTCAAGGGTCGCATTTGAAGACAGAAGCTCCCGCTTCCCCTCCTCAGCCGCCTCGCGACAGCGGTTGGCGGCTTCGGCCTCCTCCATGGCGCGGGCACAAGCCTCACGAGAAGTCACGAGCGAGGCCACCGCAAGTGCCTCGGCCTCGTCACGCTGAAGCCTCCCGAGGTTAATGGCAACCTTCAGCTGCTGCCACTCTGCGCCAGGCGGCAGCCCTCCGCCTCAAGCCTGGTGTCAACATTTTTGAGCTCCTCGCCGAGCTAGATCATCGCGCGCATCGCCTCACCGAAGAACTCAAAGTGCACCGCGCTGCGCCCACGAGCAAGCGCAAGCGCATCACCAAGGCCTTCCCCAGCCTCGGGGGTAGCCGGGGAGGCGCTGGGCGCCCCGCCTACCCCTGGTTGGGGGCTGGCCATCGTAGCCCCGCAACCTAAAGACGAAGGTCGCCCAAGGGGCGCCCCCTTGCCAGCAATGACAAGAGGAATAACCACCGGCATGTTCCCCGTCTTATGGGCTGAGCCGCGGAGAGGAGGAGCAGGGAGCTCAGGTCCAGGCCCCCCTTGCGGCATCATGGCAGCTAGAGTCAGCCCCATGCCCTACGCGGGACCAGGGCGCCGGGGGCTTTGTGCTGGTGTCAAGCTGGGATCGTTGGCGGCGCTCGCCTCCCGGGTTTGGCCTTCACAAGGGCCCTGCAAGGTCTTGGTCAGAAGGAGACACGGCGTGCGAGAAACCAAGAGCAGAAGTACTTACTCATCGGCAGCCAAGTATCTCCTCAACTTCAGTGGCCGACGGGTGCCGTCGTTGCGTCACGGAGACCTCTTCCTCTTCAGGAGCGATTCAAGGCTCAGGCGGGGCCGACCGAACCCCGACGGAC
>NC_041393.1:100543245-100547225 GCF_002162155.2 Triticum dicoccoides
GAAGCCAGGGTAGAGACCTCATGAGCAGGGGCGCCTGGCGGGATCTTCTGGCCTGCGGCTCCGGAGCCGTCGGTGGGCTCCTTGCTACCTCCTGAACATGCGTTGGTTTTCCCTTGAAGAGGAAAGGGTGATGCAGCAAAGTAGCGTAAATATTTCCCACAGTTTTAAGAACCAAGGTATCAATCCAGTAGGAGGCTCCTCAAAAGTCGCACGCACCTACACAAACAAACAAGAACCTCACAACCAACGCGATAAAGGGGTTGTCAATCCCTTCACAGCAACTTGCGAAAGTGAGATCTGATAGAGATAATATGATAAGATAAATATTTTTGGTATTTTTATGATATAGATTGGAAAATAAAAGATGCAAATAAAAGTAGATGGAAAACTTATATGATAAAAGATAGACCCGGTGGCCATAGGTTTCACTAGTGGCTTCTCTCAAGATAGCATAATTATTATGGTGGGTGAACAAATTACTGTCGAGCAATTGATATAAAAGTGCATAGTTATGAGAATATCTAGGCATGATCATGTATATAGGCATCACGTCCGCAACAAGTAGATCGAAACGATTATGCATCTACTACTATTACTCCACACATCGACCGACTCCTACCTGCATCTAGAGTATTAAGTTCATAAGAATAGAGTAACGCATTAAGCAAGATGACATGATGTAGAGGGATAAACTCATGCAATATGATATAAACCCCATCTTTTTATCCTCGATGGCAACAATACAATACGTGCCTTGCCGCCCCTGCTGTCACTGGGAAAGGACACCGCAAGATTGAACCCAAAGCTAAGCACTTCTCCCATTGCAAGAAAGATCAATCTAGTAGGCCAAACCAAACTGATAATTCATAGAGACTTGCAAAGATAACCAATCAAACATAAAAGAATTCAGAGGAGATTCAAATATTTCTCATAGATAAACTTGATCATAAACCCACAATTCATCGGATCTTGACAAACACACCGCAAAAAGAGTCACATCAAATAGATCTCCAAGAAGAGGAAGGAGAACTTTGTATTGAGAATCAAAGAGTGAGAAGAAGCCATCTAGCAAATAACAATGGACCCGAAGGTCTGTGCTAAACTACTCACAACTCATCGGAGAGGCCTTGGAGATGATGTAGATGCCCTCTGTGGTCGATTCCCCCTCCAGCGGAGCACCGGCGAAGGCTCCAAGATGGGATCTCGCGGATACAGAAGGTTGCGGCAGTGGAATTAAGTTTTCGTGGTGCTCCTGGATGGTTTTGGGGTACGCAGATATATATAGGAGGAAGAAGTAGGTCGGTGGACGCTCGAGCGGCCCACGAGGGTTGGAGCGCGCCCACCCTTATAGGGCGCGCCGGGCACCCTCGTGACCGCATCGCTCGTTGCTTGACGTCCACTCCAAGTCTCCTGGTTTGCATTTGTTCCAAAAAGATCGCTCCCGAAGGTTTCATCCCGTTTGGACTCCATTTGATATTCCTTTTCTTCGAAACACTGAAATAGGCAAAAAAAAACAGCAATTCGGGCTGGGCCTCCGGTTAGTAGGTTAGTCCCAAAAATGATATAAAAGTGTAAAGTAAAGCCCATAAACATCCAAAATAGGTAATATAATAGCATGAAACAATCAAAAATTATAGACGTTGGAGACGTATCAAGCATCCCCAAGCTTAATTCCTGCTCGTCCTCGAGTAGGTAAATGATAAAAACAGAATTTTTGATGTGGAATGCTACCTAGAATAATTCCCAATGTAATTTTCTTTATTGTGGCATGAATGTTCAGATCCAAATTATTCAAAATAAAATTTCATATTGACATGATAAACAATAATACTTCAAGCATACTAACAAAGTAATCATGTCTTCTCAAAATATCATGGCTAAAGACAGCTATCCCTACAATATCATATAGTCTGGCTATGCTCTATCTTCATCACACAAAGCATTTAATCATGCACAACCCCGTTGACAAGCCAAGCAATTGTTTCATAATTTAGTATTCTCAAACTTTTTCAACTTTCATGCAATACATGAGCGTGAGCCATGGACATAGCACTATATGTGGAATAGAATGGTGGTTGTGGAGAAGACAAAAAAAGAGGAAGATAGTCTCACATCAACTAGGCGTATCAACGGGCTATGGAGATGCCCATGAATAGATATCAATGTGAGTGAGTAGGGATTGCCATGCAACGGATGCACTAGAGCTATAAATGTATGAAATCTCAACAAAAGAAACTAAGTGGGTGTGCATCCAACTTTCTTGCTCACGAAGACCTAGGGCGTTTTGAGGAAGCCCATCATTGGAATATACAAGCCAAGTTCTATAATGAAAAATTCCCACTAGTATATGAAAGTGACAACATAGGAGACTTTCTATTATGAAGATCATGGTGCTACTTTCAAGCACAAGTGTGGTAAAAGGATAGTAGCATTGTCCCTTCTCTCTTTTTCTCTCATTTTTTTATTTGGCCTTTCTCTTATTATTTTTTTGGCCTTTCTCTTTTTTTGTAAAGTCCGAAGTCTCATCCCGACTTGTGGGGGAATCATAGTCTCCATCATCCTTTCCTCACTTAGGAGATTGCTCTAATAATGAAGATCATTACACTTTTATTTTCTTACAACTCAAGATTACAACTTGATACTTAGAACAAGATATGACTCTATATGAATGCCTCGGGCGGTGTACCGGGATATGCAATAAACCCAGAGTGACATGTATGGAAATCATGATGGTGGCCTTGCCACAAATACGATGTCAACTACATGATCATGCAAGAGCAATATGACAATGATGATGCGTGCCATAATAAACGGAATGGTGGAAAGTTGCTTGGCAATATATCTCGGAATGGATATGGAAATGCCATAATAGGTACGTATGGTGGCATTTTTGTGGAAGGTATATGGTGGGTGTATGGTACCGCCAAAAGTTGCGCGGCACAAGAGAGGCTAGCAATGGTGGAAGGGAGAGAGTGCGTATAATCCATGGACTCAACATTAGTCATAAGGAACTCATATAATTATTAAAAAATTCTACAAGTAAACAAAAACCAAGGACTAAGCGCATGCTCCTAGGGGGATAGATTGGTAGGAAAAGACCATCGCTCGTCCCCGACCGCCACTCATAAGGGAGACAATCAATAAATAAATCGTGCCCCAACTTCATCACAAAGCGGTTCACCATATGTGCATGCTACGGGAATCACAAATTTCGACACAAGTATTTTTTAAATTCATAATTACCCCACTAGCATGTCTCTAATATCACCATCCTCATATATCAAAACAATTATCAAACATCAAATTGATCATAGCATCCAATTCACTTTCTATGATAGTTTTTATTATACCCAACTTGGATGCTCTTCATTTTAGGACCAGTTTTATAACCATAGCAAATACCATACTGTTCTAAAAGACTCTCAAAATAATATAAGTGAAGCATGAGAGATCAACAATTTCTACAAAATTAAGCCACCTCCGTGCTCTAAAAGATATAAGTGAAGCACTAGAGCAAACATTATCTAGCTCAAAATATATAAGTGAAGCACATAGAGTATTCTAATAAATTCTAAATCATGTGGGTTTCTCCCAAAAGGTGTGTATAGCAAGGATGATTGTGGTAATCTAAAAAGCGAAGACTCATATCATACAAGACACTCCAAGCAAAACACATATCATGTGGCGAATAGAAACATAGCTCCAAGTAAAGTTACCGATAGACGAAGACAAAAGAGGGGATGCCTTCCGGGGCATCCCCAAGCTTAGGCTTTTGGTTATCCTTGAATATCTTGGGGTTCCATGGGAATCCCCAAGCTTAGGATCTGGCCACTCCTTATTCCATAGTCCATCAAATCTTTACCAAAAACTTGAAAACTTCACAACACAAAACCAACAGGAAATCTCATAAGCTCCATTAGTGCAAGAAAGAAAAACCACCACATAAGGTACTGTAATGAACTCATTTTTTATTTATATTG
>NC_041393.1:100547649-100622181 GCF_002162155.2 Triticum dicoccoides
AACAACACGCGAAAAACAGAATCTGTCAAAAACAGAACAATCTGTAGCAATCTGTAACTTTCGAATACTTCTGGAACTCCAAAAATCCTACCAAAATAGGAAGTACTTGGCAATTTTTCTATTGATCTACATCAAAAAGAATCAATGCAAAATCACGTTTCTGTGATTTATTGATTTTTTTTCTCGTGCGTGCAATGTTTCTATTTTTCAGCAGAATCAAATTAACTATCCCCGAAGGTTATCCTATAGGTTCTACTTGGCACAAATACTAATTAAAACATGAAAAAACATCTAACCAGATGCTAGATTAATTATTTATTACTAAATAGAATCAAAAGGCAAGGAACAAAAATAAAATTGGGTTGCCTCCCAACAAGCGTTATCGTTTAACGCCCCTAGCTAGGCATAAAAGCGAGAATAGATCTAAGCATTGCCATCTTCGGCATTCAATTCATAAGTGGCTCGCGTGATAGATTCATAAGGTAATTTAATTTTATTTCTAGGAAAGTGTTCCATGTCTTTCCTTAAAGGAAATTGGAATCTAATATTTCCTTCCTTCATATCAATAACTGCACCAATCGTTCTAAGGAAAGGTATACCAAGAATAATAGGACATGAACGATTGCAATCTATATCAAGAACGATAAAATCTACGGGCACATAATTCCTATTTGCAACAATAAGAACATCATTTATCCTTCCCATAGGTTTCTTAATGGTGGAATCCGCAAGGTGCAACTTTAAAGAGCAATCATCAAATTCATGGAAACCTAGCACATCACATCAAGTTTTCAGAATCGTGGAAACACTAGCACCCAAATCACACAAAGCATAGCATTCATGATCTTTAATTTTAATTTTTATAGTAGGTTCCCACTCATCATAAAGTTCTCTAGGTATAGAAACTTCCAAATTAAGTTTTTCCTCATAATATTGCATCAAAGCATCAACGATATGTTTAGTAAAAGCTTTATTTTGGCTATAAGCATGAGGAGAATTCAACACGGATTGCAACAAGGAAATACAATCTATTAAAGAACAGTTATCATAATTAAATTCCTTAAAATCCAAAGTAGTGGGTTCCTTGCTATGTAACGTTTTAATCTCTCCAATCCTACTTTTACCAATTTTCGCATCAAGATCAACATACTCCAAATCATCGGAATGCCTTTTAACTAAAGTTGATTCACATCCAGTCCGATCATTATTAAGATTCATATTGTAAAATAAAGATTTAATAGGGGACACATCAGTAACTAGAAGAACACACTCTTACAAAGCAATCTTTCTTAGCACGCAACCTAGTGGTTCTTTCTTTGCACTCATCAAATGAAATTCTCATGGCTTTGAGAGACTCATTGATATCATGCTTAGGTGGAATAGATTTAAATTTCAAAGAATCAACATCAAGAGAAATTGTATCCACGTTCCTAGCCAATTCATCAACTTTAAGAAATTTTTCTTCAAGCAAAGCATTGAAATTCTTTTGAGAATTCATAAATTCTTTAACACTAATCTCAAAATCAGGGGGCATCTTATTAAAATTTCCATAAGAATTGTTGTAGGAATTACCATAATTATTAGAGGAATTACTAGGAAACGGCCTAGGATTAAAGTTTCCTCTATAAGAGTTTTGTAGCTTCTCCTAAAGTGATTTCCATAAAAGTGCCTCCCGCGGCTGAATCTAAAAGATTTCTAGAAGCAAAATTCAATCCGGCATAAAAAATTTGTATGCTCATCCATAAATTCAAACCATGAGTAGGGCAATTGCGAATCATTAATTTCATTCTTTCCCAAGATTGGGCAACATTCTCATGATCAAGTTGTTTAAAATTCATAATATCGTTTCTGAGAGAGATGATCTTAGCGGGAGGAAAATATTTAGAGATAAAAGCATCTTTGCACTTATTCCAAGAATCAATATTATTTTTAGGCAAAGATGAAAACCAAGTTTTAGCACGATCTCTAAGTGAAAACGGGAATAACTTCAATTTAACAATATCATTATCCGTATCTTTCTTCTTTTGCATATCACACAAATCAACAAAGTTGTTTAGATGAGTAGCGACATCTTCACTAGGAAGGCCGGAGAATTGATCTTTCATAACAAGATTCAACAAAGCAGCATTGATTTCACAAGTTTTAACATCATTAAGAGGAGCAATCGGAGTGCTAAGGAAATCATTATTATTGGTATTGGAAAAGTCACACAATTTGATATTATCTTGCGCCATCGTGACAAGCAATCCAACACACAAGCACACAAAAAGGCTAGCGAAAGAGAGAGGGGAAAGGGAAAGAGAGGGCGAATAAAATGGCAAGGGTGAAGTGGGGGAGAAGAAAACGAGAGGCAAATGGCAAAAAATGTAATGCGAGGGAGATGAGTTTGTGATGGGTACTTGGTATGTCTTGACTTGAGCGAAGACCTCCCTGGCAACGGCGCCAGAAATCCTTCTTGCTACATCTTGAGCATGCATTGGTTTTTCCCTTGAAGAGGAAAGGGTGATGCAGCAAAGTAGCGTAAGTATTTCCCTCAGTTTTGAGAACCAAGGTATCAATCCAGTAGGAGGCTCCTCAAAAGTCCCACACACCTATACAAACAAACAAGAACCTCGCAACCAACACGATAAAGGGGTTGTCAATCCCTTCACAGCAACTTGCGAAAGTGAGATCTGATAGAGATAATATGATAAGATAAATATTTTTGGTATTTTTATGATATAGATTGGAAAATAAAAGATGCAAATAAAAGTAGATGGAAAACTTATATGATAAAAGATAGACACAGGGGCCATAGGTTTCACTAGTGGCTTCTTTCAAGATAGCATAATTATTACGGTGGGTGAACAAATTACTGTCGAGCAATTGATACAAAAGTGCATAGTTATGAGAATATCTAGGCATGATCATGTATATAGGCATCACGTCTACAACAAGTAGATCGAAATGATTATGCATCTACTACTATTACTCCACACATCGACCGACTCCTGCCTGCATCTAGAGTATTAAGTTCATAAGAACAGAATAACGCATTAAGCAAGATGACATGATGTAGAGGGATAAACTCATGCAATATGATATAAACCCCATCTTTTTATCCTTGATGGAAAGAATACAGTACGTTCCTTGCCGCCCCTGCTGTCACTGGGAAAGGACACCGCAAGATTGAACCCAAAGCTAAGCACTTCTCCCATTGCAAGAAAGATCAATCTAGTAGGCCAAACCAAACTGATAATTCGAAGAGACTTGCAAAGATAACCAATCATACATAAAATATTTCAGAGGAGATTCAAATATTTCTCATAGATAAACTTGATCATAAACCCACAATTCATCGGATCTCGACAAACACACCGCAAAAAGAGTTACATCAAATAGATCTCCAAGAAGGGGAAGAACTTTGTATTGAAAATCAAAGAGAGAGAAGAAGCCATCTAGCTAATAACTATGGACCCGAAGGTCTGAAACAACTCACAACTCATCGGAGAGGCCTTGGAGATAATGTAGAGGCCCTCCATGGTCGATTTCCCCTCCGGTGGAGCGCCGGCGAAGGCTCCTGTCAGATTTTGGGTTCCGGCAGACCCTCTAGATTCGAACATTGGGGTGCGCGTGGAGATTTAGCCCTCTGCCTACATGCACCTCACCGCCTCGCTATGAACTAAGCAATCAAAGGAACAACACAAGAGACATAGAGTTTATACTGGTTTAGGCCACCATTGTGGTGTAATACCCTACTCCAGTGTGTGGTGTGGTGGATTGCCTCTTGGGCTGATGTTGAACAGTACAAGGAAGAACAGCCTCGCGAGGGTCTGTTCTTGGTTGGTGCGATGAACTGCTAGGGGGAGTTCAGTTTCTCTCTCTACTGGTTTCTAGGTGAGGATCCGATGCCTCTACCTTATGGTGGCTAGTCCTATTTATAGGCAAATGCCCAGGGCCTCTTCCCAAATATTGAGCGGGAAGGGTGCCAACAATTGGCCATTTTGAAGGGGAACATCTAGTACACTTATCCTGACTAAAGTTGGTCCTCGCCTGCCAAAGGCTCTGGTGGTGACGCCGGCTTGGGCTCCACGATGACTTCCGTCCTGCCGTTCTGTTGGTCTTGGTCTTGTTGCACCGAAATGGATGCCTTTTCTTGATGCTCTCGCCTGCGCTTGCTCCCTTTGCACCAAAGAGGAAAGAAGGACACTGCGCGGGCTGGCGCCCGCCTGGCGCCCTTGGTCGTCATGGCTTGCGTCATGGGCACCTCGCGAGGTACCCCGCCTTGGTCTCTCCGCCTCCTCGCGAGCTAGCCTGACGAGGCCGTGCTTGAGGAAGCCTCCTGTCGTCCGCCCCGCGAGGGTCTTGAACTCGTGCTGATGAAGATGGGCCATGCTGGGCCGCCCCTTGAGCCACGCCGCAGGCCGCAGGCAGGCAAGTCTGGGGACCCCCGTTCCCAGAACGCCGACAGCTCCAAAATGGGATATCGCGGATACACAAGGTTGCGGTGGTGGAATTAGGTTTTCATGGTGCTCCTCGATGGTTTCGGGGTACATAGATATATATAGGAGGAAGAAGTAGGTCAGTGGACGCTTGAGGGGCCCACGAGGGTGGGCGCGCCGGGCACCCTCGTGACCGCCTCGCTCGTTGCTTGACGTCCACTCCAAGTCTCCTGGTTTGCATTTGTTCCAAAAAGATCTCTCCCGAAGGTTTCATCCCGTTTGGACTCCGTTTGATATTCCTTTTCTTAGAAACACTGAAATAGGCAAAAAAAATAGCAATTCGGGCTGGGCCTCCGGTTAGTAGGTTAGTCCCAAAAATGATATAAAAGTGTAAAGTAAAGCCCATAAACATCCAAAACAGGTAATATAATAGCATGGAACAATCAAAAATTATAGATACGTTGGAGACGTACACTCCTCGCCGTGGGCAGCCTCCTTGGAGCCTACGCCCCGAGCGACAGGGGCCTTTGCCTCCAGGGCTGGGGGTCGCGTTAGACCCTCAGCGCCCCTGTTCAGCGCCCCGGGAGCCCCAACTTCATGAGCATCTGACGGTGTTAGACCTCCGGAGGAGACTGAGGGAGTCCCGGACTAGGGGGTGTCCGGATAGCCGAACTACCATCATCGGCCGGACTCCAAGACTATGAAGATACAAGACTGAAGACTTCGTCCCGTGTCCGGATGGGACTTTCCTTGGCGTGGGAGGCAAGCTTGGCGATACGGATATGTAGATCTCCTACCTTTGTAACCGACTCTGTGTAACCCTAGCCCTCTCCGGTGTCTATATAAACCAGATGGCCTTAGTCCATAGGACGAACAACAATCATACCATAGGCTAGCTTCTAGGGTTTAGCCTCCTTGATCTCGTGGTAGATCTACTCTTGTAACCCACATCATCAATATTAATCAAGCAGGACGTAGGGTTTTACCTCCATCAAGAGGGCCCGAACCTGGGTAAAAACATCGTGTCCCTGGTCTCCTGTTACCATCCGCCTAGACGCATAGTTCGGGACCCCCTACCCGAGATCCGCCGGTTTTGACACCGACATTGGTGCTTTCATTGAGAGTTCCTCTGTGTCGTCACCGATAGGCTCGATGGCTTCTTCGATCATCAACAACGATGCAGTCCAGGGTGAGACCTTCCTCCCCGGACAGATCTTCGTATTCGGCAGCTTCGCACTGTGGGCCAATTCGCTTGGCCAGCTGGAGCAGATCGAAGGCTACGCCCCTGGCCGTCAGGTCAGATTTGGAAGTTTGAACTTCACGGCTGACATCCGCGGGGACTTGATCCTCGATGGATTCGAGCCACAGCCGAGCGTGCCATGCTGTCACGATGGGCATGATTTAGCTCTGCAGCCGGATAGTACCCTGGAGGCCGCACTCGAGCCCGCTCCGATCTTCGACTCGGAGCCGGCTGCGCAGACCAAGGATGGATGGCTAGACACCACCTCGGGGGCTGCAAACTCTACGGCGATAGAGCCGAACACCGATCTTGTCCCCCATGAAGCTCGTGACTCTGAGGTGCCGGACTCCTTGCCGGACTCCGGACCTCCCGCGCCCCCTCCAGTCGAATCCGATTGGGCGCCGATCATGGAGTTCACCGCGGCGGACATCTTTCAACACTCACCTTTTGGCGACATCTTGAGTTCGCTAAAGTACCTCTCGTTATCAGGAGAGGCCTGGCCGGACCCCGGCCAGGACGGTTGGGATGCGGACGACAAAGAAATTCAGAGCCCACCCACCACCCACTTGGTAGGCACTGTCGACGACCTAACTGACATGCTAGATTACGACTCTGAGGACATCGATGGTATGGACGATGATGCCGGAGACGACCAAGAACCAGCGCCCACCGGGCACTAGAAAGCCACCTCTTCATACGACATATACATGGTGGATATCCCAAAGGATGGGAACGGCGAAGGAATAGCGGAGGATGACCCCTCCAAGAAACAGCCCAAGCATCGGCGTCAGCGGCGCCGCTCTAAATCCCGCCATAGCAAGAATGAGGATTCCGGCACCGGAGACAATAATACACCGGATATCACCAAAGACAACCCACTCCAGCAAGATCCAGCACAGGAGGAGGGGGACGCCAGCCCTCATGAGAGAGGGGCCGAAGAAGAGGTAGAGGACTATATGCCTCCCTCCGGAGACGAGGCAAGCCTCGACGACGACGAATTCGTCATGCCTAAGGATCCCGTCGAACAGGAGCGTTTCAAGCGCAGGCTTATGGCCATGGCAAACAGCCTCAAGAAAAAGCAGCAGCAGCTTAGAGCTGATCAAGATCTGCTAGCCGACAGATGGACCGAAGTCCTCGCGGCCGAAGAGCATGAACTCGAACGCCCCTCCAAAAGCTACCCCAAACGTAAGCCGCTCCCCCGATTAGAGGTGGAGGCATATGATCCCGCTTCACCAGGAGAAAATATGGCTGATCGACCACCCCGTGGTCGCGACAGAGAGGCCTCAAGGCCCTTCACTAGACCCGTACCCCGGCATCGCTCGAAAAGCACAAGGCCACAGGGGAACACTCCGGACCTGCGAGACATATTGGAGGATAAGGCAAGACAATCAAGATTGATCTATGGATCACGTGGGCGCCCCATGATACGTGACGATCACCGTCACCCCGGACACAGTAAGTTCGGCCGGGCCGAACACAACAGACAAAGCTCTTTTGAGCTCCGTCGCGATATCACCCAGTACAAAGGCGCTGCACACCCACTGTGCTTCACAGATGAGTTAATGGATCATCAAATCCCAGAAGGGTTTAAACCCGTGAATATTGAATCTTATGATGGCACAACAGACCCCGCGGAATGGATCGAGGACTATCTCCTCCACATCCACATAGCCCGCGGAGACGATCTCCACGCCATCAAATATCTCCCACTCAAACTTAAAGGACCAGCCCGGCACTGGCTTAATAGCTTGCCAGCAGAGTCAATCGGGAGTTGGGAGGACCTGGAAGCCGCATTCCTCGATAACTTCCAAGGCACGTACGTGCGACCACCAGATGCAGATGACCTAAGCCACATAATTCAGCAGCCAGACGAATCAGCCAGACAATTCTGGACACGGTTCTTAACCAAGAAAAACCAAATCATCGACTGTCCGGATGCCGAGGCCCTCGCGGCCTTCAAGCATAACATCCGCGATGAGTGGCTAGCTCGGCACCTGGGACAGGAAAAGCCGAAATCCATGGCAGCCCTTACATCACTCATGACCTGCTTCTGTGCGGGTGAGGACAGCTCGCTAGCACGCAGCAACAACCTCAACAAAAATTCTGGCAGTCCGGATATCAAGGACCGTAGTGGCAGGTCGCATCGCAACAAAAACAAATGCCGCATTAACGGCGATAACAGTGAGGATACGGCAGTCAATGCCAGATTCAGAGGCTCTAAACCCGGTCAACGGAAAAAGCCATTCAAAAGAACAACTCAGGGTCCGTCCAATTTGGACTGAATTCTCGACCGCTTGTGCCAGATACATGGCACCCCGGAAAAGCCAGCTAACCACACCAATAGGGACTGTTGGGTGTTCGAGCAGGCAGGCAAGTTAATTGCCAAAAACAGCGACAAGGGGCTACATAGCGACGACGAGGAAGAGACCCGACTGCCGAACAATAGAGGACAGAAGGGTTTCCCCCCACAGGTGCGGACGGTGAACATGATATATGCCACGCACATACCCAAAAGGGAGCGGAAGCGTGCAATCAGGGATGTATACGCGATGGAGCCAGTTGCCCCGAAGTTCAATCCATGGTCCTCTTGCCCGATCACCTTTGACCGAAGGGACCACCCCACCAGCATTCTCCATGGTGGGTTTGCCGCATTGGTTCTAGACCCAATCATCGATGGATTTCAACTCACCAGAGTCCTGATGGACGGCGGCAGCAGCCTAAACCTGCTTTATCAGGACACGGTGCGCAAAATGGGCATAGACCCCTCAAGGATCAAACCTACCAAGACGACCTTTAAAGGCGTCATACCAGGTGTAGAAGCCAATTGTACAGGCTCAGTTACACTGGAAGTGGTCTTCGGATCCCCGGATAACTTCCGAAGCGAGGAGTTAATCTTTGACATAGTCCCGTTCCGCAGCGGCTATCATGCCTTGCTCGGACGTACCGCGTTCGCAAAGTTCAACGCGGTGCCGCACTATGCATACCTCAAGCTCAAGATGCCAGGCCCTAGAGGAGTCATCACGGTCAACGGAAACACTGAACGCTCCCTCCGAACGGAGGAACATACAGCGGCTCTCGCGGTAGAAGTACAAAGCAGCCTTTTAAGGCAATTCTCGAGTCCGGCTGCTAAGCGGCCGGACACAGCTAAGCGTGCCCAGAGTAACCTACAACACGACCACCTGGCATGTTCCGAGCACGCGTAGCAGTGTGGCCCCAACCCCAACCCCTGTAAAACATTAAGACAGACCCTTCGCGTACTCCATTACGCTCTGAAGATACCATGGGCATGGGGCAAGGGGCTCGACCACGATAAGCCCAAACTGCGGCTCAACCGCACCAAGGGCTCTTAAGTGTGTTGTTTCTTTTTCTTTTCCTTTTATTTTTTACCTACAGGACTCCATTCGTCAGAGGTCCTGTCCGGCAGCAGACATGCCGAACCCACGATACAACAGCCAGGGAAGGAGAAAGGCTACAACGAAAATCCAGGTGGTCTCCATTATGAGCATTAAATCTATTTTATGCATTATTCCGTAGCCTACCCCTAGAGGGGGACATGTTAAACAGTCCCATCCCTTGCTTACCGCACCACTTGTATCGTCCTGCACTTACAGCAGTTTTTATTTGAATAAAGCAATGCAACACATTTTTGCTTCTAATTGCATTTCTTTCTTACACATATGTTCATCTATGACATGTTGCATCCGTACGTTTTGGTACGGCTAAATACACCAGGGGCTTATGTTTCCCACGTTATGGTGTGATAAGTCCGAACACTTTCACAAGTGCGGCACCCCGAACTTATAGCATTATATGCATCGGCACCAAATCATGTTCTTGGGTCAATAGTTGGGTTTGCCCGGCTCCCATGTTTTGGTACCTTACATTCCGTTTTATCGGCTAAGGTAGCACTGGGAGAACCACTGCGATTGCGCCCCAGTTGAGCTGGGTTAACGCCTCAATGGAGAAAGCTAAAACTGACCGTCATGATGAGGCGAGAGCTGGTCGCTGTTCGAGAGGTTCTTTGCGAGTCCCTAAAGACTTATGCCGCTTCGAGCGAGGAGCCGGATTCTGTCCGGCCAAGGCGTGGATAGTGCCCCAAATTCGGCCTTCTGAAAACTAGGGGCTTCGCCGAAATTTAAAATTATAGAATTCTATGGCTAAGTGAGAGTGTTCAAGCATTATAAGTCCAGTTGCCTTGTTCGTTGTGTTGAGCGCCTCCCTGGATGGACCCAAAAATTGGAACAAGAGCGCTCGAGTTTATCCCGAACACCCCAGCACTCGTGGCATGGGGGCTGAAGCCGACGACTTGCCATCTATCAGATTTGATAAACAGCCGCACAGAAGGTAATATTTTAAATTAACAAGCGTTGCTTAGCGCATATGAACCAAGTTTTCAGCGCGCAGGATAACAAAATGCGAGTCTACTCAAATACTACATCTTTGGAGCACTCAGCCGCAATAGTGCGGGCGCCCTTCAGCACACTCCTATAATACATCTCGGGCGTGCGATGCTCCTTGCCCTCTGGTGGGGGGTCCGTCACAAGCTTCTGGGCATCCATTTTGCCCCAGTGCACCTTTGCGCGGGCAAGGTCCCGACGCGCACCTTCAATACAGGACGAGTGCTTGATGACTTCAACCCACGGGCACGCATCCACCACCCGCCGCACCAGGCCGAAGTAGCTCCCAGGCATGGCCTCCTTAGGCCACAGCCGAACTATGAGGCCCTTCATGGCCTGTTCGGCCGCCTTGTGGAGCTCGACCAGCTGCTTCGGCTGGTCGCTAAGGGGGACCGGATGTCCGGCCTCAGCATACTGAGACCAGAAGACCTTCTCCGTTGAGCTCCCCTCCTCGGCCCGGTAGAATGCGGCAGCATCGGACACGCTGCGGGGAAGATCTGCGAACGCTCCTGGAGAGCTCCGAATTCGGGTAAGCGACAGGTAATTAACACTCACATGCTTACTTTGCATGAAAAATGCCTTACCCGCTGCTATTTTCTTTACCGCCTCGATCTCCTGGAGGGCCTTGTAGGCTTCGGCCTTAGTTGCTTTGGCACTCTCAAGAGCCGTTGCAAGCTCAGACTCTCGAGTCTTCGAGTCACGCTCCAGGCTCTCATGTTTCCTCACGAGATCCTGGAGCGCTTGCTGTACCTCCGCCACCCGCGCCTCCTGTGTCTCTCGCTCGGTGCGCTCCGCAGCCACATTGCGTTCGGCCGCGGCCACCGCCTCCTTCAGGGTCGCCACCTCGTTAGTGGCCCCTGCAATACCCCAGTTATCCTTGTCACTTTTCTTGCAACCAAATCCTTTTCTATAAGGTACAATTTTCATAAGGTATTACTCACCTTCTTTTTCCTCGAGCTGCTTCTTGGCATGGCCGAGCTCGTTCTCGGACCGCTCGAGGTTTTCCTTCAAAGTTTTGACCTCCGCAGTCAGCGCGGCAGAGGTCAGCAGCACAGCCTGCAATCCCATATTGACATATTTTCATGACTCCTGCGTTTATCTTTCTAAAGATCCTCAGTCCGGCTTTTCTTTCCGAACACCGAACTGAGCATCAGGGGCTACTATCTATGCGGTACCATTTTACATATATTGAAATTCTTACCTCAAAGCCTGTTAGAAGGCTGCTGCAGGCTTCGGTCAGCCCGCTCTTGGCGAGCTGAACCTTCTGAATCACCGCACTCATAACAGTGCGGTGTTCCTCTTCGATGGAGGCGCCGTTGAGCGCCTCTAGCAAATTATCCAGCACCTCCGGTTGGACGGAGGCAGCTGGCGTCGCGGTCTTGCCCTTCTTACGAAGGGGTCGCCCGCCGGACTCCGGAACCACTATGGGTTCCAGGGCTGAGTCCGGTGCAAAGTCCAGGAGGTTGTCCTGCGACACCTCCGGGGCCCTCTCCTCCTGGTGGGTCCCTTCCTGGGATCCCACCTCGGCATCGTCCGCATCACGGGGGGTGGAGGCAGTCGGAAGAGAATCCATATCCGACGCCCCTAAGGACCCGCTCGACGAAGTGGCGAGATCATCCTTAGGCGGACTGCAGGGTTGTATGCGGCATTAGAAAGACATAATGTGGCGGAAAATGAAAACCTTGAAGTTATTCGGGAGTCCGGATGCTTACGATCTCGCCAGAGGCTTGGCCCTTGGAGGCCAATCCTCGTCGTCGTCACTGGCGTTGGCGGAACAGTCCGGGGGAAGAGTTTTTCCCCTCTTGGACCCTTCGGCCTCCCTTGTTGGGGAGGCCTTCCTTTTCTTCCCTCCCCCCGCTGGGGGAGAGGCTTTCTTCTTCTCCTCCTCGCGTTGGTGGGAGGAGTCGGCCTCGAATTCATTGTCCGATAGCACCTGAAAACGGGAACTCTTCCGAGTCCCCGTGGCCTTCTTCTTGGCCTTCTTCTCCGGCACCACGTGGGGTGCCAGAGCCAGCAGCCCCGTTAGGCGGGCGTCAGCTGGGTCCTCTGGCAATGGGGCCGGACATATAGCCTGTGCGGCCTTCTTCGGCCAGTCCTGTCAAAGGAAAGGGAGTTTAGATCCCGCATAGAGTCAAACTATGAATAACAAGCGTCCCGTAAAGGACAATATCACTTACCTCATCAGCTGGACGCTGCGAGCTGAATCCGCGATCTTCGTTAGCAGATGCGGGAGCCTCGGCGCCCTTGAACAGCACCTTCCAGACCTCTTCGTGCGTAGTGTCGAAGAGCCCATTCAAAGTCTGGTGCTGCGCCGGATCGAACTCCCACATGCTGAAGCCCCGTCATTGGCACGGGAGAATCCGGCGGATGAGCATGACCTGGACTACGTTGACAAGCTTGAGCTTCTTGTCCACCAGCTTTTGGACGCAGGCTTGGAGTCCGGTCAGCTCCTCCAAATCGCCCCAAATCCGGCCGCTCTCTTTCCAGGAGGTGAGCCGTGTGGGGATGCCAGATCTGAATTCGGGGGCCACTGCCCATTCGGGATCACGCGGCTCGGTGATGTAGAACCACCCCGATTGCCACCCCTTGATGGTTTCCACGAAAGTACCCTCCAGCCACGTAACGTGGGACATCCTGCCCACCATGGCGCCTCCGCACTCCGCTTGGATGCCCTTCACAACCTTCGGCTTGACATTGAAGGTCTTGAGCCACAAGCCGAAGTGGGGCTGGATGCAGAGGAAGGCCTCACACATGACGATAAATGCCGAGATGTTGAGAATAAAATTTGGGGCCAGATCATGGAAATCTAGGCCGTAGTAGAACATGAGCCCCCGGACAAAGGGATGAAGTGGGAAGCCCAGTCCGCGGAGGAAATGGGGAAGGAATACTACCCTCTCATGGGGCCTGTGGGTGGGGATGAGCTCTCCCTCGTAGGGGAGCCGATGCGCGATATCGCTGGACAAGTATCCGGCGCTGCGCAGCTTCTGGATATGCCCCTCCGTGACGGAGGAGGCCATCCATTTGCCTCCCGCTCCGTTCATATTTGGAGAAGGTTGAGGTGGGATGTGCGGGCTTGGGCACTAGAGCTCGAGTTCGCAGAGATGGATAAGCCAAGGAGGAAGAAGGCGCAGGTAAAAAAGTTGGATCTTTATCCCCTTATATGGGCGGACGGAAACATGCGTCCCCACCGGCCTGATAAAACTCGCTTATCTCCCAAGCGCCGCAATCAATGGCGCGGTTGGGTTACCCACGCCCGTATTGATGGGAATCCCGGAATAAGGGGAACACGATCTCTGCTTCGACAAGACGTGCCAAGGAAACCGCCTCGCTAAACGCATTGAGATGGAACAATAAAAACAATTTGAAGGCTTGGTAGTGGTGTGACGTTACGCCACAAAATACGTCAGCAGATTGAACTTGTGTAATATTATTCTCTCTACGGTTGTATGTGGAATTTATTTTGCAGAGTCGGACACTATCCTGGTGTTCACAATCTTCTATAAATTATTCGGAGGAGGAAACTGCCTTGCAATGCCGAAGACAACATGCGCGCCGGACTCATCGTCATTGAAGCCTGGTTCAGGGGCTACTGAGGGAGTCCCGGACTAGGGGGTGTCCGGATAGCCGAACTACCATCATCGGCCGGACTCCAAGACTATGAAGATACAAGATTGAAGACTTCGTCCCGTGTCCGGATGGGACTTTCCTTGGCGTGGAAGGCAAGCTTGGCGATACGGACATGTAGATCTCCTACCTTTGTAACCAACTCTGTGTAACCCTAGCCCTCTCCGGTGTCTATATAAACCGGATGGCCTTAGTCCATAGGACGAACAACAATCATACCATAGGCTAGCTTCTAGGGTTTAGCCTCCTTGATCTCGTGGTAGATCTACTCTTGTAACCAACATCATCAATATTAATCAAGCAGGACATAGGGTTTTACCTCCATCAAGAGGGCCCGAATCCTGGGTAAAAACATCGTGTCCCTCGTCTCCTGTTACCATCCGCCTAGACGCACAGTTCGGGACCCCCTACCCGAGATCCGCCGGTTTTGACACCGACAGAGACCGCAACAGCTACTGGCCGCGAGCGCTCCCCTGCTCCCACACCTAGGGCGCGCGCGGTAGGGTCGAGTAGAAGGGGAGCCATGAAGACGGGATTCTCACGAGGCCCCTCAAGGCCTTCCAGAAGCAGCCCCCACTCATCGAATGAGGGCATTTGCTCCGCAAAGGCCGCCTTGTTTGAGCACAGGTAGAGGAGGCAGCCACCCCCCGGGAGGTCAGCAGGCTCGGTGTCACCCGTCAGGAGTTTGAGCACCATGCTCAAGGTCCTAGCAGCCAGTGATGGCCTTTGTAGCCTCATCGAATCCTTGGTGCCTGCAAGATCCCACATTGGGCGAGAATGGCGCTGGAGGGGAGCAATGCGCTGCCTGACAAATTCCTTCACCACCATCGGCGCCGTCACTTCCAGTTCTTACAATCTCGCCAACCTCTTCCAGACAAAGGCGAGGCGCCGGTCGGAGAGCTTCTCGTGGCCCCATATGGAGCTAGGCAAGGCCGGCGCCCTAGAAGCCAAGAGAAGGGGGTTGAATGCGCCAGCATCCATGAGCAGCCACTGCTTCTGGAATTCCTTTGCAGCAGGCGCAAGATTGAAGTCGATTCCCGACCCGGCAGTTGCGGCCACAACTTCGAAGGTCATGCACCCAGAACATTGGCGGGCATCGACCAGCCGAAGCAAGAAGAAATGGTGAAACAGGGCCACGGAAGGAGTAATGCCAACCATGGCCTCACAAAGGAAGGCGAAGACGGCAAGAAGGATGACAGAGCAAGAATCTAGATGCAATAGATGGATTTGATAATGCGTAATCACAACATTGAAGAAGGGAGAGAAAGGAGGAATCAAACACGCAAGGAGGGCGTGGAGGTAGATGGGTATCTCGGTGGCGCTCATCTCACTCACACGTCGGGATGCAGGACAAACGGCCATCGCCTTCCACTCATTGGAGTCAACCGCAAGGGCATGGTGGACCTTGTCCAGCCCTTCCTGATTGATCACCGTCGACTGCCCGAGAGCTTGCTCCAAGGCCGGCGGGGCCCGGCCGGGGCGCAAGGCTTCCCCTTCTTCTTCCTCGACTGGGGGGCCATGACGCCGAAAGAAGGGGGAGGCGTCGGCATCAGATCTATGAACGGAGCGGCAAGGTTGGGAAGGAAGAAACAAGGTCCAAGCACGACAAATCTTCGAAGAGCGAGCTGTTCTGACAATGGGCGACCACAAGGCCTGGCGGATATAGAGGCGGCATGGGGAAGTGGAGTCACCCACGTCCCATCAATCGCCACGCGTCATCAAGGCCGCAGGTGGTTAGGGCCAGCGATGCTCTACACTTGCCCTTTGGCTTCGCTTGGAAGCCAAGTACGAGTGCGCCTTGGGCCTGGGGGCTACTGTCGGCATTCTCGACATGGTGGTATCCAGCCCTGTCTGCGTGCGGCCCACCACGTGGCTCCATCGACGGCCTGGTATGGCCCAACTTCGACATCAACAAATCAAGACCCTCGCGAGGGGCCAAGCCTCACAAGGCGGACGACGCCAAGACCCCCGAGGGGATCGACCTCCTCAGGCTGGCTCTCGAGGGGCAGAGAGTTCTATGCAAGGTTTACCTCACGAGCCTCAGTTAACGTGAGCCATGACGACCAAGGCTAGGCAGGCTCCAGGCGGGCGCACACGTAGGTTTCCTGTTCGGTCCAAAGGAGGCAAGCCACAGGCACGGAGTCCTGAGGAATCAGCCAAAGGTTTCCATTCTGGTGCAACAATACCAAGACCTCTAGGATGGTAGGACGGAGGTCACCACAGAGCCCACCACAGCGTCATGACCAAAGGCTTTTCGTAGGCGAAGACTACTTTTGTCAGGATAAGATGTACTACTTGTCCCCTTTCAAATCCGACCATTGTGGGATCCCTTCCCGCCAACATTTGGGAAGAGGACCAAGGCCACTATAAATAGGACTTAGCCACCACCATAGAGGGGCATCTAGTTCAGATCCCACCAGCTCTCTTGGAGCTCAAGAACACCTCTCCTCCGGAGGCCAGTTCATCCACTGTACTAGTTCATCCTCAGCCTATAAGGCAATCCACCTCACCACACTGGAGTAGGGAATTACACCACAACAGTGGCCCGAACTAGTATAAACTGATGTGTCCCTTTGTCCCTTCGAGCTTGTCATGCTAGGCTTAGGAGGATCGCGAGTAGGAAGGCTGGGTAGGTTGAGATCCCCGCAGGCACCCCAGTGTTCGAACCTCTCAAGGGTTTGCGGAACCCGTAATCTGACAGGGCCGCGTTGGACTGTGTCATCCGTTGGACCTGACAAGTGGGGCCATGTTGGGCGGTGTCATTGTTCGACTGTTGGGTCGTGGTTTCGTTGGGCCGTCCCTTGCATTAAACGTGTGCGTGTGCCGCCACGACATAAGCCTGCTATGCATGCACCCAGGAAAGCCTTCCTGCATGTGTCGATGCACGCTACCATGATGCACCGATCGAGCCTGCATGCGCCGACCGAGCCTGCATGCGCCGACCGAGCCTGCTTGCGCTGATGCATGCCGCCACGATGCACTGATCGAGTAGCTTTCGTGCATGCCATCCGCCACGGATGCAGCGACTGTCACTTCCGCTAGTTCCTCTCTTCTAGCTAGGTGGCTACATATTTGTGTCTTGTGTAAAAACGAGAAGTGTTCGTTGTGGCTGCATGCACTAGGTGGTTACTAACAAAGCAGGCTCTCTAAGAAAACAATCAACAAATATGTAGTCCCAATAAGTAGATAGGGCCAACAAGCCCATAGCATGATCACATAGTTCAAAATAGGAATAACCTAATAATAGAATAGATAGAAAACTTAATAATAGAACTCAATAAAAGGACCAACAAGCCCATAGCATCTCCAACATAGTTCAATTACAACTGAACATAACATAGAATCAAAAAAACATAGAGGGTTTAGATCCCTAGCCGCCGCCTTCTCCACCTCGCTCCTCCTCTAGGCACCCTTGACTATTCCTCCGGGGCATTGTCGATGGGGTACGGAAGAGTGTGCATGCGCGACGTGTTGGGGAAGATGTTGGTGTACTCCGTGAACATGTTGTGGGTGGTGAAAGCGATGAACTCGCAGCCACACAAAACACCAGGCCGAGGAGGTAGAAGGCATCAAATTTGTTGGTGAAGTGGGCAAGGAGAGCAACCACCACCCCATTTTGGATGACCTCCTCGACACGGGACATCCTTGGAGATCCCCGCGGGAGGTGGTGGTAGCCGGATGCAAGGAAGAACTTGGTGAAGTTAGTTGTGGTCCTCCACCTTGATATCACCCACACACATAGTGTGCGCTCAACGTACACGCCAGGAGGGTAGAGCCTCTCCGGCACGATGGGTGGGAAGCGGTAGGTTTGTCCGGTGTACTGCATGGTTGAGGGATGTGCAGGAGAAGGAGAATGGGTCGAAGAGCAAGAAGGGCAGATGGCAAAGGATGGGAGATGGATGAGGGATGGCAGAGGCAGGAGATGGCGTAAATAGCCGTAGTGCTACATGTTATTTCGCCGTGGCAATAACAAGGTCAAATGTGAAGTAGCCGGTTTTCACACCCACCGCGGCATCGAGAGTGTACACGCGTGGGAAACCGTGGTTTGAAAATAAGAAGAAAAAGAAGCTAATTGCATGTAGTGGGAATCCGTGGTCATATATATTAGGATCCCTATATATTATATGAACAAAAAGAGACAATTTTTGAATAGTTTGTGGCCATTTTGCATGACAAAAATAAATTTGGTCATTTTTCATTTGTATTGACCAAAAATAACTAAATTTTCTAGGCAATGTCAATTTTTGTGTCATTTCATACAATGTAAAAAAAACAGAGCCAACACATTAAAAAGAAACACAATAAATGATGCAAAAAAACGACGCAATTCGACGGCCCAACCATAGCTTGGTTTCCTTTTGGGCCCAATAACATTTTTTTGCGGAGTTAGTGGTGGGCGAGCAGCCGAGCACCACCAACAGGATTGCCTCTCGCGGACCGCCCTACGATCCAACGATGTGGAGCCGTCCATGTGATCCAATGGCGCGGAGCCTGCACGCAGCCTGTTGAACGAATTCCTTCTAGCCACTGAGGGATGTCGCTTGGCGCTAGGGTATGATCGGACGGCTGACGTTCGAAGCTAGGGTTAGGTGAAACCCCTCGGGTTTTAGAGGGGTTTTGAGATGGTCAACGGGATTTCCAAGGCTTTGACTAGGCATAACTAATTTTTTTTAAACACTAATTTAAATAAACGAAAAAATGTGAAACCTTTGGTGTTCGTTGTTTTCTAAGACACACCAACGAGGAAAAATACTAAACTTGGTCTATGGTTATTTTCATGAAAATACCCTAGCTGGCACGATCAAGGTCAAATGAGCACCATTAATTTAAAGAAAAATCAAAAAAAACCTGCACACAATGTTGTCTTATGTGACATGTTACCAACCAAAAATCATAAACTTGGTCTATGGTCATTTTCATGAAAAACCCTTCACACATATGAGCTATCACGTACAACATTTCATACAGTTCAAGGAGTGGAGGTAGGGTTACCTTCTGTTTTTGAAAAAAATAAAAAATTTAAAAAATCACCAAAGCTTTATTTCAAAGTGAATAAGAATGGTCTATGGTCATTTTCATGAAAACCCCTTCACATATATGAGCTATCACGTACAACATTTCATAGATTTCAAGGAGTGGACGTAGGGTTACCTTCTGTTTTTGAAAAAAATAAAAAATTTAAAAAATCACCAAAGCTTTATTTCAAAGTGAATAAGAAGGATCTCAACTTAGTTTTCCATTTTCATATTTCAAACGTGTTTTCAATAGTTTTTATATTAAAGCATATTTTAAAAAAATAAAATGTAAAAATATGAAGATTAATTAGAAAAATAGTGACACTTCGAATCTACACTATATAGATTGAATAGGTGTCAATAAAAAACATTTGGCTCATTTAGAGTAGGTCCAAAAAAACTTGATTGCAAATGGGGATGTTTACCCTAGCCTGGGAGCTCATTTGGAGCACATTTCTCAATTTCAAATTTCTTTGACCTCCTCGAAATCACCTCAAAATTTGCACACATGATCTCCTACACAACCATAGATAGTTTGCCAAGGTTTGCTTTTGGCATTTTTTGAATTTATACTGTCCCTATCGAATGTCAGTTCAAAACATCGGATAATGAGACATGCTGGTGGGAAAAAGCATGCATTTGATTAATAAACATGAGACAAATGATTAGGATAATACTCCTTTATGATCAGTGAAAAAGTAGCATGTCTGGCCAGTGAAGCAACACTGAAACAACATGTGGATCATTGCAGCACCTAAACTCATAGCTCACAACATCTAAACAGAACTAACCATACACCACAGACAAATTTAAGGACAGACAAATATAGATAGCATAATACATTACTACCATAGATTCAGTTCATCACATCATAAACAACCACATTCAATTTACCAAAAGTAACCCAAAATATAAAGATAAAACATGCTGCCACATCCAGTTCATCACATCATCAGATCACACCGGAGTCAGGGCCTTCACAAAGGCATCACGGTGCCCCTTGATCATGTAGTCCTCCCCACGAATCGCTACATCCTCTACATGAGACACAAGGTGATCGAAGCAGCCATCCTTTGTCTTTGGCTTTGTGATGTAGTAGGGGCAGTGCCACTTCTTGATCTTGCGGTTATAGAAGGAAGCAACTCCCTTGGCCTTGATCTTCTCCACCTCCTTCGCTGTCAAGGACACGACGTTGCCCTTGTACACATCTTCTCAGGAATCATACTGCACACATGAATGAATTACATTAATACATTACAGATTCATATACACCATGTCAAAGGAACTAAATGAACAATCTAAATTTCAAGTAGGCTTACCTCATAATCTTCATTGTCACTATACTCTGGATCGTATGGGTCGAACCCAGTAAGGGCCGGCTTCCTATTTTTCCCCAACCATCATCCTCCTGAATATACAATTACATCCATCACTAGTAAATACATAAGCCAATTGAAAATTTAGATATGAACACATGTCGCATTGATCATAGGGCTAATACTATGATCCTATTTGCATTTTCCATTGTCATACACACACATTGAATAACAGAGCTAATATAACTGCATATTGTGGACAAAATTATATACTAATGAATCAAATAACTTCTTAATCAATGGATTCCATTTGGGCATATGACATTCAAAACCCCAATCTGCGTAGCATTCAAAAACAAATCTAATAGGGACCCCCAATCTAATAAGCATGCATGTCTGTAGCATTAAAAACACCAAACTGTGTAGCATTAAAAACAAATCTAATAAGCATACATATGTGTAGAATTGAAGCATAGAGATCCCTATCTCTCATACAGATCTATCTAGCATTTTTGCAACGAATGTAATCCAAAAAACCCTAGTTCAAAAAAAAACCATCCCCCCATTCAGAAAACCCTGGCCCATCCGTCAAACCAACTACTCTAACCATCTGTACTACCGTATGAATCACAATCTAACCAATGCAACTAACTCTACAAGCTAATATCCTAAATAATGCAATTAACAAGCAAGTGCAAATACCTCCTGCTCCTCGCCAGGCTGCGCATCGGGGGTATCAGGATGGACTGCGCCGCTTGACGTCGTCACCTTCTGCTCTGGCAGCACTGAGGCGGAGCCCGCCACCTCCTTCTCCACATCCATGGCGGTTGCGAGTTTCCTCGCATTGCTGTGGATGCCGTTAACGTCCTTCACTTCATCTGCGATCACCCTGCCTTGCAGCTCCACTACATCTCTGGTCGCAACACCGGCGTCGCCATGAGCTTCCGCAATCATATAGATGGAGGTGATGAAGGTGAGGAAGAGGATGCGGTGGAGGAGAGCGAGACGGTGCGGTGGAGGCGGTGGAGGCAGTGGAGGAGAGCGAGACAACGCCGGCGAGGGATAGGAAGATGATGCGGCAGGGAGGGGATTTGGGGGGAAATGGTAGGGTGATGCGTCGGGAGGTGTTTACCCCTCTTTATATGATGGGACGTTTCGGCCATGTCCCATGGACACGTGCTACCCCACGACCGCGGTCAGTTGCATGCGCCCATGTATACGAATACCACTATACGGTCAGCATATGAAACCACTATACGGGTAAACGGTCAAAGGTGGACTCGGCCCTACGCGACCCCACTCGTTAGAGTTAACGGTCAAAGGCATTGACCCGACAACAATGTCCATTGCAACCTGCTCTGAGGGTTTTGGGCAAGGGAGTGGGGAAAGTGAGCAAAATTTAAGAGCGTGGGGATGAATGAGTACAACTAATGAACTAGGGGCACAGAAATAAAAATCCCTTATTTTTATAATACAATGGATATATACAAGGGGGTAATTATTTTTGAGAAACTTCCATGAAAAAATCTACATTTTTTCCATGAGCATGAACACAAGTGTTCAGGTTGACCCTCACTTCTCCAATGCATAACCTTCCAATCACTTCTGTTTTTGAAAAAAAATTAGGCATAAGAGGCAAGTAATTTTTTTTATTTTCATTCTTTAAAAAAATTGTTTATTTCACCCATAACTAAAGAAAGCAAAACAAAAGGGAAAAAATCTACTTAGTGAAGAAAGCAAACAAGCATACACGAGAACAACACCCCCACGCTATTGCTCTCCGGCAACGGCACCAGAAAAGAGCTTGATAATCCCCAAGTGCAAGGAATCATCGTAGCAATTACCAAAGGTGGAAGTGGTAAGTATGGAGTGTCAAACCCACAAGGAGCTAAAGGTAAAATCAATATTCTCTCAAGTCCTTCTGCCACTGATACGACTCTACGTACAACGAACGTTTGGTTCCATCTAGAAACGAGAAATAAAACTACGTTGTGGGTATGAAGAGGATAACTTTGCATGATATCGGAGAACTAAAATATAAAAGTAGGTGCTGTTAATATAAAGGTAGAATATATCGTTGTATCAAATATCAAGTGTGGAATAATGATGGGTCGGTGTGCGGAATTATCCTAGGCAATTGTTAACAAGATCGGTAGTCGTCATTGCAATTTCATATGAGGGAGAGGCATAAGCTAACATAATTTCTATTCTTGGATCATATGCACTTATGATTGGAACTCTAGAAAGCATCCGCAACTACTAGAGATCATTAAGGTAAAACCCAACCATAGCATTAAAGTATCAAGTCCCCTTTATCCCATACGCAACAACCCCCTTATTCGGGTTTATTCTTCTGTCACTCAAGCAACCCACTATAAGGGAATCATGAATGTATTACAACACCCTACAGTGGGAATCCTTCACGTGTGCGTGGCACGGAAGGCACCAGAGGACAGCACCAAAATAAAACATACAATTCAAACCAATCTAGATCATCAATCAACCCAAAAGACAAAAGAAATCTACTCAAAACATCATAGGATGTCAACACATCATTGGATCATAATATGTGGCATAAAGCACCATGTTCAAGTAAGGGATTACAGCAGGGTGCGGGAGAGTGGACCGCTTAAAAGACATGAGGATGGTGATGTTGATGAAGATGATCACCGCGGTGATGGTTCCCTGGTGGCACTCCGGCGCCACCGAGAGAGAGGGGGGAGCGAGTCTACCCCTTGTGCTTCCTCCTCCATGGCCTCCCCCTAGATGGGGAGAGGTTCTCCCTCTAGTCCTTGGCCTCCATGGTGATGATGGCCCCCTCCATGATCCGCATCAATGGCCTCCGGTGATGATGGCCCCCTCCGGCAAGGTGCTGGAGAGGGCCTAGATTGATTTTTCATGGCTACAAAGGCTTGTGGCGATGGAAATCCCGATCTAGGTCTATTTCTGGGGGGGGGGGGTTGGTATTTATAGGATTTTTGGCGTCGGTCTCACGTCAAGGGGGTCCATGAGGCAGGGACAAGGTAGGAGCACCCTCTCGGGGAGGTAGGGCACTGATACGTGTCCAATGTATCCATAATTTTTTATTGTTCAGTGCTGTTATATTATCATTCTTGGATGTTTTACAATCATTTTATATCATTATTTGGTACTAACCTATTGATATAGTACCCAGTGTCAGTTGTTGTTTTCTGCTTGTTTTTTACATCGCGGGAAATCAATACCAAGCGGAGTCCAAACGCAACAAAACTTTTTGTGGATTTTTTTCAGACCAGAAGACACAGTATGGGCCAAGAAAGTACCAGAGGGTTAACTCACGGGGAGCACAACCCACCAGGGTGCGCCTGCGGGCCCAGGCATGCCCATGTGGGTTGTGCCCACCTTGGTGGCCTCTGGCACCGCCTATTTGCTCTATAAATACCCCAATTTTCCAGAAACCCTAGGGGAGTCGACAAAAATCAATTCTTGCCGCCGCAAGTTCCAGAAACACCAGATCCAATCAAGACACCATCACGGAGGTGTTCATCATGTCCATTGGTGCCTCTCTGATGATGTGTGAGTAGTTCTTTGAAGACCTACGGGTCCGTAGTTAGTAGCTAGATGGCTTCCTCTCTATCTCTTGATTCTCAATACAATGATCTCTTGGAGATCCATATGATGTATGTCTTTTTGCGGTGTGTTTGTTGGAATCCAATGAACTTTGAGTTTTTGATCAGATCTATGTTTTTATCCATGAAAGTTATTTGAGTCTTCTTTGATCTCTTGTATGCATGATTGATTATAGCTTCGTATTTCTTCTCTGATATTTGGGTTCTGTTTGGCCAACTTGATCTATTTATCTTGCAATGGGAAGAGGTTCTTTGTGATGTGTTCGATCTTACAGTGCTTGATCCCAGTGACAGAAGGGGAAACGACACGTATGTATCATTGCTATTAAGGAAAACAATATGGGGTCCATTTCTACATAAATAGATCTTTTCTACATCATGTCATCGTTCTTATTGCATTACTCCGTTTTCCCATGAACTTAATACACTAGATGCATGCTGGATAGCGGTCGATGTGTGGAGTAATAGTAGTAGATGCAGGCAGGAGTTGGTCTACTAATCTTGGACGTGATTTCTATATAATGATCATTGCGTGGATATTGTCATGATTATTTGATGTTCTATCAATTGCCCAACAGTAATTGTTTTCCCACCGTTGGCTATTTTTCTTGAGAGAAGCCACTAGTGAAACCTACGGCCCCCGGGTCTCTTCTTTAATATATTTGCCTTCATGATCTATTTTCCTTTGCTTTCATTTTTAGTTCTATTAAACCAAAAATACAAAAATGCCTTGATGCACCTTATTTTATTTTCTATCCATTTATCCAATCTATTACAACTTTATCCCGTCTCCGTGCCAATTTCTGGCGCTGTTGCCCGAAAGGGGTTGACAACCCGTTTGTCGGGGAAACTGATCCACCAACACCTATGGGGACCGGGCCCCTTTCGGTTCGGAGGGGGGCGGAGGCCGCGCAAAGAGTGGATCGAGGCAGTACACGCGAGCAGTTTTTACCCAGCTTCGGGCCGCACGGATGTGTAAAACCCTACTGCTGCTTGTTTGTGTGTATTGAATTCTTGCTCAGGAGCGATGGACGCTGCCAGACCGAGCGTGAGAGTGTTCCTGATGTTTCGAATGAGCCGAACCCCCTCTACGTTGCGCTTGGGCCTCCTTTTATACTTTCAAGGGGTCACCGACAGGTGGCAACGTAGACTAGAAGGGTAAAAATGGAAAAGGATGCGGTAGGTGCAGCTACCGCTACTGTGGACACAGTGCACCCTACCTAACTCTGACAGCAGAGGACAAGGTCATTGAATGCCCGTATGAGTTGCCTAAACAGTGCAAAAAGTGATCGTTAGGAGCGCCACCATTTGCCACGATGGCCTTCTCTTCATCTCCGCTTGCCACCACGTACCGCTGGCTGCACAGGCTCCCGCCATGCGCCCCTGAGGAAGCCTCATGGCGACACGCGGGTGGGTGCGCTGGAGCGTGGGTATAGAGTGGCAGCGGGCCCCGGGCGAGTACCTTGTCGGGGTCGTCGTCTTGTCGAGTCCAGAAGCTTGTCGCTCACCGGACCTTGCCGGGACGTGCGGCGCATCGCGGCAAGTTTCTTGAAGTGCCGTGGTTGGCCTTCCCTGCAAGCTCCTCTTGCCGGGGTCTTGTCTCTTCATCTTAAATACTTTGTTCTTGAAGGGGCTCCAAGGGAACCCACGGAGGACCCTGGCGGTCGTCCGGCAAGCCTTGCCGCGGGGCGCTACGACTGCCCGTGCACGAGTTCGGGATACTAGGGTACCCCTACTCTAGTACACCGACAGGAGCCCCCGGGCCTGGGCCATACACGATGTCGAGCGCTGTTGGGCCAGGCCCAAAATAGGGCACGGGCACGCGCGGGCCTGGGGTATGCCGAATCTAACTCCGTATCCACCGCACCCCCTGCAACGGCATGCGTCAATCACGGTGTCGTGGGGGGAGATCGTGGGTGGTTCTTTATTTGGAAAGAGCGCAACGTCCGCCCCCTCCTCCTTATAAGCAGGGGAAACAAGGGTATTTCCCCTATCTTCGTCATTCGCTGTTGCAATCGCAGAAACCTCCGCCGCCCTCCTCCGCTTCCAAAGTCGAAAGAGAGCAGCGCTCCGCTCCCGTCGCCGCCGCCACTACCAGCGCCGTCGATCTCCCCCACCGCCTCCGCCATGGCTCCGAAGCCCGGAAAGGGGAAGGCCGCGAAAGCTGTGAAGTCGACTGAAGCGCAGCGGCTTGAGGCGCTGCGGAAAGAGCGGGCCACCTTCCTCCCCGAGCTCTCCGCAAAGGATCTGAGGGAGTGGTACTATCTTTTCTGGTCGACGGAGACACGGGCGCATCCGCGCACAAAGGTACTCTCCGCCATCACCTTGCAAGAAGCTCCAGTTGGCGGGTACCCTTTCTTTGCCGTGTTCTTCTACTGCAGGCTCTGCCCGCCATTCTCTGATTTCTTTTGCGATGTCATGAATACCTATCGACTCCACCTCCTTGACTTCACCCCCAACGCCGTTCTGACCATGGCAGTTTTCGCCCATCTATGCGAAAACTTTGTCGGAGTCCACCCCAACATAGCTCTCTTCCGCCATTTCTTTATGCCTCGTGTCGAGAGAGGGGAACCTCTTGCCGGCGGGATCGCTTGGATCTCGAGGGCCGGCAAGGAGACCTATCTGGAGGGGGAGCTCCGCAGCAAGTGGGACGAGTGGAGAGCAGATTGGTGCTGGGTTGTAGAAGAGAGCCCGCAGCCGTTCACCGCCCTGCGCCAAGCCCCAGCAGTGCGTGGCAATGACTGGAGCGCTCTGTCCGTGGACGACGACAAGCTAAAGATCGCCACCACTCGGATCTTGCGTCTCAGGCTTGCCGGGCTGACTATAGGAGCTGTCGGCGCAGATTTCCTTCGCCGGCGCATCGCCCCTCTACAGCCGAGGGGGAGACCCGCCTGGGAATTTGGAGGCCCGGCAGATATCATGAGGTTGCACCCAGGCCTCAACTTCAATTTCACCGTCATAGAGTTGGACGGGATACTCAAGGAGATATTCAAGCATGACCCACAGCATCCCGAGTGGTTCAGGTTGCCGGCAGGCGTCGTTCCTCTGTGCAACAACTCCTCGCGCGACCGCGTCTGCGCCATGATGCCGTTGTGTGACTCGCACGGGATCGCTCCAACTTGGCAAGAGCCCGCCGGCGACGTCGTGCAGCAGTTCTTCGACAGCCTAGTGGAGGTGGCGGTCAATGCTGACGAGAAGAAGCTCCTCACCCGCGACACCACTGATCAAGAGATGGAGCGCATTGCCACCAGGGCGGAAGAGGCGGCGGCAGCCGCGGCCGCGGGTGAATTCGGGTTCACCGTGGAGGAAGCGGATGCGGCGTTGGCGATGAGTCTTGCCGAACGGGAGCAGCCCGAAGAGGAAGAAGAGCTCGCCGCGCCCGACGCCGAGTCGAACGAGCCCGCCGAGGGTGCGAGCGGCCCGCCATCTCCGAGGAGCTTGCCGCGAGCAGGGCCCGCAGCGCAGCCCCCAGCGTAGCCAAGAAGGCGCCTCCGCAGGGTCGGCGATGCAGCAGGGCGGCAAGTGGGCCAACAGCCGCAGCGTCACGCGACGCACTCTACCGCGGCAAGTACGGTTGTCGCGGGAGCGCCTCCCACCGCAGCGACAACTGGAGCGGGGCCGTCTCGGGCTGGCGCCGCAGCCCCCGCCAAGCGGTCAAGGGATCCCACCCCTCCACCTCGTCGCGCTGGAAGTGGGCCGAACTTCGACCTCTCCGCGCTCAGCTCCGACGAGGAGGAAGAAGAAGAAGAGTAAGATTCCCTTGCTTGTTCTTGTAGTTCTTCAACTTGCTGATCTTGTCTTGCATCGGATCTGATCCACTCTGGTCTCTCCTTTTCAGGACTCTGGCCCAGAGGGCGGCGAAGAGGCCCAAGTCTCAGGTGGTGATCATCGAGGACGAGCCCACTGCGACGGCAGGAGGTGCGCCCGAGACCACCTTGCCGGATCCGGCCATCACTTCACGGAGCAGCCCCCAGCGCAGCCCCCAACGTAAGCATATGGTTTACTTTCTGCTTCTGGGCGCGCGTGGTTGCTCTTTTCCTTTGTTGATATCCGGTCGCTGGTTTGTTTGTGCAGGAGCAGAACAACTTCATGAGGAGGGCGTGGTGATCACCTCCGACTCGTCGTCTGCTTCGACTACGCCGCCAAGGGTGGACTCCCCGGCAAGGGAGCGTTCTCCGGCAAGGAAGCGATCTCCGGCAAGGGAGGAGTCTCCGGCAAGAGGGGAGTCTCTGGCAAGGGACAGCGCCAGCGATCCCCCGGTGGTGGAGGTCATGACAGCAGATCCCAGCACTGATAGTCCTTCTTGCCCGAAACTTTCCTTGTAGTCTTCTGCTGATTTTTCTTCTCGGATACTTGTTTGATTTCTCCTTCTTCTCCGGTCGTCAGGCCCACCCTCCGCGGATCCGATGGAGACCGAGGCGGGCGGCGAGGAGGACGCGCGCGGCAATACTGATGATGCCGCGGCCACCGAAGAAGGAGCCGGCGCTGACGTGCCCGCCGGCGAAGAGGCCGCCAAGGCTGCTGCCGAAGAAGCTGGCGGGGGATCTGGCGATTGCACTGATGGTCCTGAGGCCGCAGGAGCGCCAGGCGCTGCACCGACCACCGATCCCTCCGCTGCTGCCGCGGCGGCAGACTCCGAGGAGTCCCAGCCCGGCGCCTATCTGAAGGCCGGCGAGGGCATCTTCATCAAGCTCCCCTGGGCGTCAAGCTCCAGGGCGCCGGTGGAAGGAGAAGCTCTGGATGGGGAGGTGCTTGCCTCCGCCGGGTTGTCGATCGTCGACGCGCCGGGAAGCAGCAGCGGCGAGCCTGAGGAGGAGCGGCTGCTACGGAGGCTGCTGGCGCTCTACCGCGCCCACCAAGTCAAGTTGGAGTCCCGGGAAGCGCTTGTCGCGAGGGCGAGCGTGGACATAGAGAAGTGTGCAGAGGAGCTCCGGGGTCTTCGCCAAGAAACTCTTCGGGCCTTGGCGGAGGAGCGGGAGCAGCTTGCTGAGGAGCGGAAGGCCTTCCTCCTTGAGAAGGCTGAGGCTAAAGAGCAGCAGCGGCTCACCGGCGAGAAGCTGTACGCGCGGGAAGGTGAGCTGGCTCAGCGGAAAGTGAACCGCGACAGCCACGAAGAGGAGCTTGCCGCGCGCGAACAGGCACTTGGCGGGACGCTCCAAGAGGCAAAGGATGCGGCTGCGGCTGCCGAGGCCGCCAAGAAAGAATTGGAGGCAAAGGTGGCACAGCTAGAAGCTGATCTAAAGGTTGGTGGCGAAGAGCTTGTCGCGCTCAAGCTAGAGCACGAGAAGGACGCCCTTGCCCATGGTGAGCTGCAGGGCCGACTCGCCGAGAGGGGCAAGGAACTGAGCGCCGCCAAGGATTCCAACGCCGATCTGACCTGAAGCTGGCCACCTTGACGGAGACGTTGGACAGCGCCAGGAAACGGGAGGCAGACTTGAAGAAAGACATCAAGGCCAACGATGCGCTGCTGGCGAGGGCCGCCGAAACCCAGAATCTCCTCAGAGATACCATGGCGCTCTGGACGGAGGGCCTCGTGAATGTTGCTGCAGTCATTGAAGAGGAGCTGGTGCAGTTGGGGGTGGAAGGCTTCGGGTATTCCTCCGACGAGAATCTCCAACCCAGCGCCAAGCTCACTCTGTTCTTCAAGGGCGTGGCGACGGCTCTCCAGCAGCTCCGGGAACGGATCCCAAAGCAGCTAGCCGACGAGTCGCGCACGATTTGCGCCGGAGTTCTGGAGAAGGTGCTGATGGTGGCCTTCCGCAATCCGGGCCTCCGCCTCACCAATATCCTCAGGACCTTGCCGCCAGAAGCTGATCTGGAGGAGCTCAAAGCCCTTGTCGCACCCATTGTGGACAAGGTGAGCGGAATCAAGAGGGTCGAAGGCGATCGCGTAGATTAGGCCGCCCACTTCTTCTTTCCTTGTCGCTGCCAGCCATGTCACGGGAACACTTTATTAGAGGCGCGACAAGTTATTTTTGTAATATAGCTTTGTTCTATGGAATGACTGCAATGTTATTCCCTTTACTTGATCCCTCCCTTTGTATGTCTTTTTACCCTACGCTTTTAGGGAACTTGCCGGTGCAGAGACCTGGGCCGCGAGAGCTGAGTGCGGGACGTCAGCAGCCTGCTGGCGGTGCCGCTACCGGCAAGAAACCTTGTCGCAACTAGTTGCAGCTTACTTAAGTTGCTGAGCGAACTCGAAACAAAGTAAGGGAGCTAGCGGCTCACTTAAGTTGTTGAGCGGACTCGAAGCAAAGTAAGGGCGCTAGCAGCTCACTTAACTTGTTGAGCGGACTCGAAACAAAGTAAAGGCGCAACTAGCAACGAGTTGGTTCCTCCGCGCACAGGTTTTCCATACAAAGTGCGGTCGTTCAAGGGAGATAACTTAAAGAATTTAAAAAAATTGATTGCTCAAACTTTGGCAACTTAGCTTTTCTGTCGTCTTCTTCCCGGCAAGGAGAAACTCTCTTGAACGGCCGTTCCGGCAAACGCGCCTTACGGGAAAAACTTACGAAGATGTTCTATGTTCTAGGAGTTGCTCACCGGAACGCCATCTTCGGTCTCAAGGCGGACAGCGCCAGGCCTCGTGACTCGTCTTACCCGATAAGGGCCTTCCCACTTCGGCGTCAACTTGTTGAAATTCTTGGCGGATTGAACGCGCCGAAGAACAAGGTCGCCTTCCTCGAAGCTTCTGGCTTTAACTTTGCGGCTATGATAGCGGCGCAAAGCTTGCTGGTATCGAGCAGCTCGTACAGCAGCCTGAAGACGATCTTCCTCAAGGAGCAGCGCGTCGTCTTGCCGCAGCTGCTCTTGCTCAAGCTCATCATAAGCGAGCACTCGAGGTGACCCGTATACGAGTTCCATGGGGAGAACTGCCTCTGCTCCATAGACTAGAGCGAAAGGTGTCTGGCCAGTGGCTCGATTTGGTGTCGTTCTAATTGACCAAAGAACCACCGGCAGCTCCTCGATCCAGTTCTTTCCGCACTTGTGCAGCCTGTCAAAAGTTCTGGTCTTGAGCCCGCGCAGCACTTCAGCATTTGCCCTCTCTGCTTGACCGTTGCTTCTCGGATGAGCAACAGAAGTGAAGCAGACCTTGGCGCCAAGGTCTTGGACGTACTGCATGAAGGTGCGGCTCGTGAATTGAGTGCCGTTGTCGGTGAAGATCCTGTTAGGGATCCCGAAACGGCAAACAATCGACCTGAAGAACTTGACTGCTGACTGTGCTGTTACCTTCCTCACTGGCTGCACTTCCGGACACTTTGTGAACTTGTCGATTGCGACATACAAGTACTCAAAGCCCCCGACAGCTCGGGGGAAGGGGCCGAGGATATCGAGCCCCCAGACCGAAAATGGCCAGGATAAAGGGATCATCTGGAGAGCTTGAGCTGGCTGGTGTATCTGTTTGGAGTGGAACTGGCACGCTTCACACTTGGTTACTTGTGCAGTTGCATCCTGGAGGGCTATCGGCCAAAAGAAGCCTTGCCGAAAAGCCTTGCCGGCAAGTGCCCTTGCGCCTATGTGGTGGCCACATATGCCTCCATGTATCTCTTCCAATAGCTTTTGTCCCTCTTCCCGGCGAATACACTTCAATTTCACACCGTTGAGTCTTCTTCTGTACAGTATGCTATCGACAAACTGGTACATACTTGACTGCCGGGCTACTCTTTCCGCTTCTTCTTGCTCTTCGGGAAGCTCTCCTGTCTGAAGGAAATGGACAATCTGATGTGCCCATGCTGGAGCTTGTGGCTCGACAACAAGGACTAAAGGCGTATCTGCTGCTGCGGGAACATCCGCTTCTACGGCAAGGACTTGCGGCCCTGCCGGAGCTTGATGTTCCCCGGCAAGCTCGCCGGAGCAAAACTTGTCGGGAGCGTTTGCTTTGACGGAACAAACCATGAGGTTTGCCGGAGCAGACTGCCCCTCAGCATCCTTGGTGTTGATCTTGGGCACTTTCTTGGCGGCGGCTTCGGGGAGCTCTGCCGGAAAGTAGTCACCGGAAACCAACTTCCTCTTCTTGCTTTGTCCAGTTGATGGTGTTATGGATGGTTGAGTCAAGTTGAGCACAAAGATCCCTGGTTCCACAGGTACTTTTAGTGCGGCGCACTTTGACAGGCCATCAGCAATGTCATTCTGAGCTCTTGGGATATGCTCCATTTGTAGGCCGTCAAAGTGCTCTTCTAGCTTCCTCACTGCATCAACATATGCTTCCATCGACGGACTCAGGTAATTCTTGTTCACTTGGCAGACGACAAGCTGTGAGTCACCCCTGACAATGAGCTTCTTGATCCCAAGGTCTGCTGCGATTCTAAGACCGGCAAGCAATCCTTCATACTCTGCAGTATTGTTGGTTGCTTGCTCTTTGGGAAAGTGCATCTGGACTACGTACTTGAGGTGCTCTCCGGTGGGTGCGATAAGCAGCACGCCTGCACCGGCGCCTTGCAGCGAGAAGGCACCATCAAAGTACATCAGCCACTCTTTGCTTGCCTCTTTGACAGGGATGCTTGTTTCTGGAGTTTCTTCATCTGGTGTCGGCGTCCATTCCGCTATGAATTCTGCCAATGCTTTGCTCTGTATAGGCCAAAGCTTGACAGTTCCAGTGCCCACTCGACAATCCTGCCGGTTGCTTCTGGATTTTGCAGTATCCTCTTCAACGGAAAGCGAGTGACAACTGTTATCTCATGTGCCTGGAAGTAATGGCGCAGCTTTCTCGAGGCCATGAGAAGGCCGAAAAGAAATTTCTGTACGCCAGAATACCTTGATCTAGCCCCCTGTAGAAGGGAACTGACAAAGTAAACTGGGCGCTGCACCATTTTCCTCTGCACCTCCTTGCATGCCTGCGCAGACTCAACTTTGTCGGGGCCAGAGCTTGTCGGAGAAGCCCCCTGCTTGTCGCTGGATTCACTTGCCGCGGTTGCTGGCTCATCGTCCGCCTCCCTCTCCGCTACTAACGCAGCACTAACCACTTGATTGGTTGCTGCCAGATATAGCAGCAACTTCTCTTGTGGCTTAGGTGCGACAAGTATTGGAGTGGAGGACAGGTACCTCTTCAAGTCCTGTAGCGCGGCCTCCGCTTCTAGAGTCCATTTCATCGGACCTGCCTTTTTCAATATTTTGAAAAACGACAAGGCGCGCTCTGCGGACTTAGAGATAAATCTGCTGAGAGCAGCCACGCAACCGGCAAGCTTTCGTACATCCTTGACACGCTTTGGTGCTTCAATCTGCTCGATGGCTTTGATCTTGTCGGGATTGGCTTCAATCCCCCGCTGTGACACAAAGAACCCGAGAAGCTTGCCGGAAGGGACTCTGAACACGCACTTCTCGGGATTGAGCTTGAGGTTGATCCTGCGCACATTTGCAAAAGTTTCATCTAGATCTTGAATCAGAGTAGCCTTGTTTTTGCTCTTGACCACTATATCATCCATGTAGGCTTCCACATTTTTGTGCATTTGTGGCTCAAAAGCACGGTGGACTACCCTTGCGAATGTTGATCCAGCATTCTTCAAACCGAAAGGCATCCGTACGAAGCAGTACATGCCACATGGGGTGATAAATGCGGTTTTCTCTTCATCCTCTTCTGCCATGAAGATCTGATGGTATCCTGAGTATGCATCAAGAAATGAAAGCAAATCACATCCGACTGTGGAGTCAACAATCTGGTCAATACGCGGCAAGGGAAATGGGTCTTTGGGACAAGCTTTATTAACATCAGTGAAGTCAATACAAAGTCTCCATTTCCTGTTAGCCTTGCGCACAACAACAGGATTGGCCAACCACGTGGGATGGAGCACTCCTCTGACAAGGCTGCTGCTTCCAACTTCTTGATTTCTTCTGTGATGAATTCTTGGCGCTCCACTGCCTGCTTCCTGACTCTCTGCTTGACGGGCCGCGCATGTGGACAGACGGCAAGGTGGTGCTCGATTACTTTCCTGGGAACACCGGGGATATCAGACGGTTGCCATGCAAACACGTCGACATTCGCCCGCAGGAAAGCAACGAGCGCACTTTCCTATTTGGGGTCAAGAGTGGCGCTGATGGTGAAGGTACCACCAGTGCCATCCTCCTTGGCGGACACCTTCTTAGTCTCATGTGGAGCTGCCATTGCCTTCTTACACTTGCCGGTGGAGCTCGATGGTGCGTCCTCGACGGTAGCGCAGCACTCCGAAGAGGTGCGCTTGCCGGAGTAGGCATCAGAGCTCTTGCCGGACTTGGTCTTCTTCTTCCCTCTGGGAGCTTCAGCGGCAAGTGTCTTGCGCTCTGATGCGGCTGCCGCTTCCCGGTAGATCTTGTCGGCAAATATAAGAGCATCCTTCTTGTCGCCAGGGACAGAGATGACACTTATTGGGCCTGGCATTTTCAGTATGTTGTACGTATAGTGAGATGCTGCCATGAACTTGGCGAGTGCCGGACGGCCAAGGATTCCATTGTAAGGTAATGGAAAGTCGGCAACGTCAAACGTGACCCTCTCAGTCCTGAAGTTCAGCTCGCTGCCAAATGTGACCGGCAGGGTGATCTTTCCCTTCGGCTTGCTTCTTCCCGGGCTGATTCCTTGGAAGGTGCCGGTCTCCTCGAGCTCGCTGTCAGGGATCTGAAGTTTCTGGAGGACCGCGGAGGATATCAGGTTCAAGCCAGCCCCGCCGTCAACTAGCATCTTCGTGACCTTGAGATTGCGGATAGTTGGAGAAACCAACATCGGCAAACATCCGACCGCAGTTACGCGATCAGGGTGGTCCTCAATGTCGAAGGTGATAGGTGCGCTGGACCATTTCAGGGGCTTGCGTGACTCTATGGATGGCTCTGCTGCATTCACTTCCTGCATCCACTGCTTGAGTTGGCGGTGCGAAGTATGCAGAGAGGCACCACCGTCAACGCACAGGACCTCTGTGACTTTCTGAAATTCCTGCTCGTCGGCCTCGTCATCATCCATGTCTTCATCGTCGTCGTCATCTTCATCCTTGTCGCGGCCGCAGGGAGGTCTGTCTCCTTGCCGCTGCTTGGCCTTGCCGCGGCGTCCTCCTCGGCCGGGACGTTTCTTGCCGGATCCACCAGTTCCTTCCTGGGCCTTCTCCTTGTCGCGCCACTCGTACTCAGCTTTCTGTTGCTCAACAAGCTGTTTGACTTTCTTGCAGTTCTGGAGATCGTGACCCTTGGTGCGGTGAATCTTACAATACGGCTTCCCGGAGCTGTCCTGCTTGTCGGCGGCCACCACAGGCTGGGCCTCCTTGTCGGAGCCACTAGCTTTAGCTTCCTTGGCGCCACCTCCGTTGCCGGTCTGCTCGACAGCTAGCACTTCCTTGCCCTTTTTCCTTCTGTTGTTCCGCCGCCGGCCTTTCCTTGTCGGGGCGGCATCCTCCCTGTCGGATCCTCCTGCTCCTGTACTCTCTCCGGGGAGCCTCCTCCCCTCTTCAGCGCGTGCACACTTGTCGGCCAGGGTGTAAAGCTCGCTGACATCTCTGATCTTACACATCGCCATCTCCTCCCTCATCCTTCGGTTTCGCACGTTCTGATGGAACGCGCTGATGATCGCGGCGGGGTGGACGTCTGGGATGTTGTGCTGTACACGGCTGAATCTCTGAATGTACTTGCGCAGTGGCTCTCCTTCCTTCTGGGCGAGCAGATGAAGATCGCTCTCTTGGCCATGTGGCTTGTGGCCGCCTGTAAAGGCGCCGACAAACTGATGGCATAAATCTGTCCAAGAGGAGATGGAATTGTCCGGCAAGTGCATGAGCCAGGACCTGACGTTGGGCTTGAGTACCAGCGGGAAGTAGTTGGCAAGGATCTTGTCGTCCCGTCCCCCGGCAGCCTGCACCGCGATGGTGTAGATGCTGAGAAACTCCGACGGATGCATCTTGCCGTCGTACTTCTTTGGTACGTCTGGTTTGAAATTCTTTGTGCTGGGCCACTGGACTTGCCGCAGCTCACGGGTGAACGCAGGACAACCTACCGCGTACGGCAGATCGCCTGGTTCCCCTGGCGCATGCATGTCAACAGAGGGCCCAGCGCGCTCGTCGGATTGACGTCGCGCTTCTCTTTGGCGCTCGATGCGGGTTTGAGAGTCTTCTTGTTGTCGTTCATGGAGAACTTGGCGTTGGTCACGACGAGCTCGTGGGTCCGACAACGCGGTGGAGCCGCTGTCGGGGTGGACCCGGCGAGTCGGCGATTTTGGCCTTCGTAGTGGAGAGTGCATGGAAGTCGCACCTCCCCCGGTCTTGTTGCCATCGGCTCGCGTCCGGCTGTCCTGCCGCGGCAGCGAGGTGCTTGGTTGCCGCGCAGTGTCGCCGTTGGCGAAGCCGATGAGGCTCTGGATAGTGGCCCTCCATTCGTCGATCTTGTCCGCCGTTGGAGGATAGTCTAGGAGCAGTTGAGCTCGCGCCAAGGCTTCTGCTGGAGTGGTGGGCGGCGGAGGTGAACGGTGCGAGGAGTGGGGCGTGCTCGGACTCCTAACCACGTTAGAAGGAGCAGTGCCCCGTCCAGGCGACCGTACTTCGCTCGAGCCAGCATGTTGACCTGCATGTTGGTCTTGAGCGCCATGAGAACCACCAGCTTGATCTTGGCCCAGCGGGCGTATGGCGCTGCGAATGCCATGACGCTGCTGGTCCCGCGCCTCCTGAGAGGGGCGCAGTGCACGCATGGACGTCGAGGTCTGTGCCGCCTTGTCCTTGGACTTGGCCGCACTGAGGGCTCCCTCGTCGACGCCCACTCTTCTGCCGGCGTCCACTCCACCACCTGTTTGCTCCGGAGGCGGTGAAAGCGACGCAGACGGAACAGCTGCCTCCGAATCCTTCTTCTTCAGTGGCACGTCGATGAAGACGATGAAGATTTAGCTCGCGTGCATGCCGGATCGGGTTCGCACAATCTCGACGCCCCCTACTTGGCGCGCCAAAGATGTCGGGGAAACTGATCCACCAACACCTATGGGGACCGGGCCCCTTTCGGTTCGGAGGGGGCGGAGGCCGCGCAAAGAGCGGATCGAGGCAGTACACGCGAGCAGTTTTTACCCAGCTTCGGGCCGCACGGATGCGTAAAACCCTACTGCTGCTTGTTTGTGTGTATTGAATTCTTGCTCAGGAGCGATGGACGCTGCCAGACCGAGCGTGAGAGTGTTCCTGATGTTTCGAATGAGCCGAACCCCCTCTACGTTGCGCTTGGGCCTCCTTTTATACTTTCAAGGGGTCACCGATAGGTGGCAACGTAGACTAGAAGGGTAAAAATGGAAAAGGATGCGGTAGGTGCAGCTACCGCTACTGTGGACACAGTGCACCCTACCTAACTCTGACGGCAGGGGACAAGGTCATTGAATGCCCGTCTGAGTTCCCTAAACAGTGCAAAAAGTGATCGTTAGGAGCGCCATCGTTTGCCACGATGGCCTTCTCTTCATCTCCGCTTGCCACCACGTACCCCTGGCTGCACAGGCTCCCGCCACGCGCCCCTGAGGAAGCCTCATGGCGAAACGCGGGTGGGTGCGCTGGAGCATGGGTACAGAGTGGCAGCGGGTCCCCGGCGAGTACCTTGTCGGGGTCGTCGTCTTGTCGAGCCCAGAAGCTTGTCGCTCACCGGACCTTGCCGGGACATGCGGTGCATCGCGGCAAGTTTCTTGAAGTGCCGTGGTTGGCCTTCCCGGCAAGCTCCTCTTGCCGGGGTCTTGTCTCTTCATCTTAAATACTTTGTTCTTGAAGGGGCTCCAAGGGAACCCACGGAGGACCCTGGCGGTCGTCCGGCAAGCCTTGCCGCGGGGCGCTGCAACTGCCCGTGCACGAGTTCGGGATACTAGGGTGCCCCTACTCTAGTACACCGACACCGTTTAACACGTTGGGTTGCAAGTATTTGTTATTTGTGTGCAGGGGCTGTTTACATTGTGTTGCGTGGTTCTCCTACTGGTTCGATAACCTTGGTATCATCACTGAGCGAAATACCTACCGTTGGTGTGCTGCATCATCCCTTCCTCTTTGAGGAAATACTGGCGTAGTTCTATGAGACATCAAAAGGAATTTCTAGCGCCGTTGCCTGGGAGGATCATCACCATCAACCAGGTTCCTAATCACAAATATCATCTCCTTGAAATTTACATTAGTTGCCATTTTCCTCTCATTTTCCTCTTCCCCACTTCACGAAAAATTTGCTGTTTTATTCGCTTTCTTTTTCGTTTGCCTTTTTCTCGTCAGATCTCATGTTTGCTTGTTTGCTATGTGCCTTATATTTGCTTACATCTTTGCTTGCTAATAATCTATTGGTATGGATCCGCATCCACTTGCTAATCTTTTCAAAAGATCCAATTATGATGAACCAATTGCCAGTGAATTGAGTTCACTAGATTATCTTTATGAAGTTTTGCTTGAGATCTATGAATATGAAAATTGTGATGAAGTGTTAAACAAAGAAATTCATGAAGTGATTCATGATAGCTCCTTGAATAAAAAGCTTGACTGCAATGATTTTACTATAAATTCTATTAATGTCAATTGTGTCAGTGATATACAAAACCCCAAGCTTGGGGATGCTTGTTTTGGTATGTCTACTACTTATTGCAATGATCATGATTGGGGTGATAATGATTCTTATAATCTCGAAATTTTATTTAAACCTCACAGTGAATATGCTTGTGATAATATTAAAAGTGGGTTTCAAAGAGTGTCAACTTTAGGTATTAATGATCCCACTACTTTGGAGAATTATCAAACTTGTGAATTTTTTGATAAAAGTGGGTTTGGAGAGGTCATGAGTTTATTTGATGATAATCCCACTATTTTGGAAGAGTGTCAACTTTGCATGCATGTCGATCATATAGAGAATATGTTATGTGATAGATATTTTATTGAGTTTGAATATGATCCCACATGTAATTATTATGAGAGAGGGAAATATGGTTGTAGAAATTTTCATGTTACTAAATTACCTCTCGTTATGTTGAGATTGCTCTTGCTTATTTCTTCTTCCTTGCATATGCTAGTTTTTGCTTGCCTTGATAATTTGTTTTCTTATAAAATGCCTATGCATAGGAAGTATGTTAGACTTAAATATGTTTGTCACAAGTTTTGTGATGCCCTCTTTGTGCTTCAATTCTTATCTTTTAATGTGAGCATCATTAAAATTACCAATGCCTAGCTAGGGGCATAAAACGATAGCGCACGTCAGGAGGCAACCCAACTTGTACCTTTTTGCTTTTTGGTTTTCTTGCTGATTTCAATAAAATACACAATTATGCCTCTGATTAAACGTGTTTTTGTGGTTTAAATTAGTGTTTGTGCTAAGCAAGGCCTTTGGGATGATTTGGGTGAGAGTTGATTTGATCTTGCAGAAAAACAGAAACTTTTACGCTCATGAAATTATTTTTCATTTTTATCAGAAGAGCGATTTTGAGTTGATTCTTTTTGCAGAAGATTAATAAATAGATTACTAACGTCTTACTAATATTTCAGCAGTTTTGGAGTTACAAAAGTATTCTAAGTAGTCAGATTGCTATAGATTGTTCTGTTTTTTGACAGATTCTGTTTTCTTTGTGCTGTGTTCTTGTTTTGATGATTCTATGGTTTTCTTTGAAGACTTTTTGCCATAGAAAATTTGCAATATAGTAGATGTAATGCAAAAATAAAACATGAATGGGTTTTCAATAGTACTTATAGTAGTGGTTTGCTTTCTTATACTAACGGATCTCACAAAGGTTTTGTTGAGTTTTGTGTGATTGAAGTTTTCAAGTTTTAGATGAGATTACGATGGATGAAGGAATAAGCATTAGCAAAAGGCTGAGCTTGAGGATGCTAGAGGCACCCCAAGATAATATTCAGGAAGTAGAAAAGCAACTAAGCTTGGGGATGCCCCCGAGTGGCATCCCCTCTTTCTTCTAACAACCATCGGTACTTTACTTGGAGCTATATTTTTATTCTTCACATATTATGAGTTTTGCTTGGAGCGTCTTGTATGATATGAGTCTTTGCTTGTTTTGCTTTGTGTTTTAGGTCTTGAATCCTTGTTGGACACACCTTTTTAGAGAGCCAAAAATTATGTTATGCTTGCTCCTATGCTTCACTTAAATTTTTAGAGCCTTGGAATTGCTCTATTGTTTCACATATATCTTTTTTAGCATGGTGTGCTTTGCTATTTTTGAAGAAATGCTCTCATGCTTCACTTATATTTATTTGGGAGTTAGTAATTTTTTTAATAAATTCTCTCTTGCTTCACTTAGATTATTTTGATAGAGAGAAATATTATGCTCATGTTCTTCACTTAAATTTTTTTGAGCTTATTAAAAGCAACATATGAAACTAGTCCCAAAGTGATAGATATCCAAGGAGGATATAATAAAAACTTTGAGATCATTGTACAAAATAAACTTGGTTCTTAGTAATGGTTTTAAGGTATGACGATATGATATGGGAGTCATGTTGATGAGTAATTATGCTTTAGTAAGAATATTGGTGTTAAGGTTTGTGATTCCCTATGCAAGCACGAAATTCAATAGTTATGCAATGAAATCACAACCTACTTGTGGTGCATTATTCGGTGTTACTTATGCTTAATGCTTGGGTACGAGATTTTTCGTTTCTTGGTTGGGTGCTTCTCAATCTTTTTGCTAGCCTTAATTTTTTGCACTAAGTATGATCACTACTTGTGCATCCAAAATCCTTTAAACCAGTTTTGCCATATGAGTCCACTATACCTACCTATATGCGGTATTTCCGTGCCATTCTAAGCAAATTTGCATGTGCCATCTCTAATTTTCAAAATAAATTTCTCTTTGGTGTGCTCGTACCGCTAGTGAGGCAGTCAGGGGTGGCCAATATTTTCCATGCTAGATGTGTTATTCTCATGATGAGTGTTTATTCACTTGTATTTGCACAAGAGTACGGCAAAGGTATTAGGGATGCCCAGTCCCGAAATGAAAAATGAATTTACTTTATGTTGTCAAATAATAAATTCCTTGGAAAGTGTTGGTATGGAGGGCACCCGTGGATACGGTTAGCCATGGAAAGTGAAAGTATAGTGGAAAAAGGAATAAATTTTATTTTCTATTTGGGAACTGCCTATGATGTATCTGTTGGGGAACGTAGTAATTTCAAAAAATTTCTTACGTACACGCAAGATCATGGTGATGGCATAGCAACCAGAGGGGAGAGTGTTGTCCACGTACCCTCGTAGACCGTAAGCGGAAGCGTTATGACAACGCGGTTGATGTAGTCGTACGTCTTCACGATCCGACCGATCCAAGTACAGAACGTACGGCACCTCCGAGTTCAGCACACGTTCAGCTCGATGATGATCCCCGGGCTCCGATCCAGCAAAGCTTCGGGGATGAGTTCCGTCAGCACGACGGCGTGGTGACTATGATGATGCTCTACCGGCGCAGGGCTTCGCCTAAACTCCGCGACGATATGACCGAGGTGGAATATGATGGAGGGGGGCACCGCACACGACTAAGGAACGATCCATAGATCAACTTGTGTTGTGCCTAGAGGTGCCCCCCTGCCCCCGTATATAAAGGAGCCAGGGGAGGGGGTCGGCTGGCCAGGAGGGGCGCGCCAGGAGGAGCCCTCCTCCCACCGGGAGTAGGACTCTCCCCCTTCCTTTTTCGAGTAGGAGAGAAGGAAAGAGGGGGAGAGGGGAAGGAAAAGGGGGCTGCACCCCTTGTCCAATTCGGACCAGAGGGGGGCTGCGCACCTCCTTCCTTTCGGCCTCTCTCCTCTATTCCCGTATGGCCCAATAAGGCCCATATACTCCCCGGCGAATTCCCGTAACTCTTCGGTACTCCGAAAAATACCCGAATCACTTGGAACCTTTCCGAAGTCCGACTATAGTCGTCCAATATATCGATCTTTACGTCTCGACCATTTCGAGACTCCTCGTCATGTCCCCAAGCTCATCCGGGACTCCGAACTCCTTCGGTACATCAAAACTCATAAACTCATAATATAACTGTCATCGTAACGTTAAGCGTGCGGACCATACGGGCTCGAGAACTATGTAGACATGAGCTAGAACTATTCTCGGCCAATAACCAATAGCAGAACCTGGATGTCCATATTGGCTCCTACATATTGTACGAAGATCTTTATCGGTCAAACCGCATAACAACATACGTTGTTCCCTTTGTCATCGGTATGTTACTTGCCCGAGATTCGATCGTCGGTATCCAATACCTAGTTCAATCTCGTTACCGGAAAGTCTCTTTACTCGTTCCGTAATACATCATCCCACAACTAACTCATTAGTTGCAATGCTTGCAAGGCTTAAGTGATGTGTATTACCGAGAGGGCCCAGAGATACCTCTCCGACAATCGGAGTGACAAAACCTAATCTTGAAATACGCCAACCCAACATGTACCTTCAGAGACACCTGTAGAGCACCTTTATAATCACCGAGTTACGTTGTGACGTTTGGTAGCACACAAAGTGTTCCTCTGGTAAACGGGAGTTGCATAATCTCATAGTTATAGGAACATGTATAAGTCATGAAGAAAGCAATAGCAACATACTAAACGATCAAGTGCTAGGCTAACGGAATGGGTCAAGTCAATCACATCATTCTTCTAATGACGTGATCCCATTAATCAAATGACAACACATGTCTATGGTTAGGAAACATAACCATCTTTGATTAATGAGCTAGTCAAGTAGAGGCATAATAGTGACACTATGTTTGTCTATGTATTCACACATGTATTATGTTTCCAGTTAATACAATTCTAGCATGAATAAAAAACATTTATCATGAAATAAGGAAATAAATAATAACTTTCTTATCGCCTCTAGGGCATATTTCCTTCAGTCTCCCACTTGCACTAGAGTCAATAATCTAGTTCACATCGCCATGTGATTTAACATCAATATTCATATCTGTATATGATTAACACCCATAGTTCACATCGTCATGTGATCAACGCCCAAAGGGTTTACTAGAGTCAATAATCTAGTTCACATAGCTATGTGATTAACACCCAAAGAGTACTAAGGTATGATCATGTTATGCTCATGAGAGAAGTTTAGTCAACGGGTCTGTCACATTCAGACCCGTATGTATTTTGCAAATATTCTATGTCCACAATGCTCTGCACGGAGCTACTCTAGCTAATTTTGCCCACTTTCAATATGTATCCAGATTGAGACTTAGAGTCATCTGGATTGGTGTAAAAGCTTGCATCGTTGTAACTTTTTACGACTAGCTCTTTTATCACCTCCATAATCGAGAAACATCTCCTTAGTCCTCACTAAGGATATTCTTGACCGCTGTTCTAATGATCTACTTTTAGATCAAAATTGTATTCCTTTTCCAAACTCAGAGCAAGGTATACAATAGGTCTAGTACACAGCATAGTATACTTTATAGAACCTATGACTGAGGCATAGGGAATGACTGTTCATTCTTTTCTATTTTCTGCCATGGTCGGGTTTTTGAGTCTTACTCAACTTCACACCTTGCAACACAGGCAAGAACTCTTTCTTTGACTGTTCCATTTTGAACTACTTCAAAATCTTGTCAAGGTATGTACTCATTGAAAAATCTTATCAAGTGTCTTGATCTATCTCTATAGATTTTGATGCTCAACGTGTAAGCAGCTTCACCAAGGTCTTTCTTTGAAAAACTCCTTTCAAACACTCCTTTATGCTTTCCAGAAAAATTCTACATTATTTCCGATCAACAATATGTCATTCACATATACTTATCAGAAATGTTGTAGTGCTCCCACTCACTTTCTTGTAAATACAGGCTTCACCGCAAGTCTGTATTAAAACTATATGCTTTGATCAACTTATCAAAGCGTATATTCCAACTCTGAGATGCTTGCACCAGTCCCTAGATGGATCACTGGAGCTTGCACATTTTGTTAGCATCTTTAGGATTGACAAAAACTTTCTGGTTGCATCATATACAACTCTTCTTTAATAAATCCATTAAAGAATGTAGTTTTTGACATCCATTTGCCAAATTTCATAAGATGTGACAATTGCTAACATGATTTGGATAGACTTAAGCATCGCTATAGTTGAGAAAATCTCATTGTAGTCAACACCTTGAACTTGTCGAAAACGTTTTGCAACAAGTCGAGCTTAGTAGATAGTAACACTACTATTAGTGTCCGTCTTCCTCTTGAAGATCCATTTATTTAACATGGCTTGCTGATCATCGAGCAAGTCAACCAAAGTCCATACTTTGTACTCATAAATGGATCCTATCTCAGGTTTTATGGCCTTAAGCCATTTCGCGGAATCTGGGCTCATCATCGCTTCCTCATAGTTCATAGGTTCATCATGGTCTAGTAACATGAATTCTAGAACAGGATTACTGTACCACTTTGGTGCGGATCTTATTCTGGAAGACCTACGAGGTTTGGTAGTAACTTGATCTGAAGCTTCATGATCATCATCATTAACTTCCTCACTAATCGGTGTAGGCATCACTGGAACTGATCTCTGTGATGAACTACTTTCCAATTTGGGAGAAGGTACAATTACCTTATCAAGTTCTACTTTCCTCCCACTCACTTCTTTCGAGAGAAACTCCTTCTCTAGAAAGGATCCATCTTAGCAACGAATCTTGCTTTCGGATCTGTGATAGAAGGTGTACCCAATAGTTACCTTTGGGTATTCTATGAAGACGCACTTCTCCGATTTGGGTTCGAGCTTATCAGGTGAAAACTTTTTCACATAACCATCGCAGCCCCAAACTTTAAGAAACGACAACTTTGGTTTCTCGCCAAACCACAGCTCATAAGGCGTCGTCTCAACGGATTTTGATGGTGCCCTTTTTTTAAAGTGAATGCAGCTGTCTTTAATGCATGACCCCAAAACGATAGTGGTAAATCGGTAAGAAACATCATAGATTGCACCATATCCAATAAAGTGCAGTTACGACGTTCGGACACACCATAACGTTGTGGTGTTTCAGGTGGCGTGAGCTGTGAAACTATTCCACATTGTTTTAATTGAAGACCAAACTCGTAACTCAAATATTCGTCTCCGCGATCAGATCGTAGAAACTTTATTTTCTTGTTACGATGATTTTTCCACTTCACTCTGAAATTCTAAGAACCTTTCAATTATTTCAGACTTATGTTTCATCAAGTAGATATGCTCATATCTGCTCAATTCATCTTGTGAAGGTCAGAAAATAACGATACCCGCCACGAGCATCAACACTCATTGGACCGCATACATCGGTATGTATTGTTTCCAATAAGTCAGTAGCTCGTTCCATTGTTTCTAGAGAATGGAGTTTTAGTCATCTTGCCCAAAAGGCATGGTTCGCAAGCATCAAATGATTCATAACCAAGTGATTCCGAAAATCCATCTTTATGGAGTTTCTTCATGCGCTTTACACCGATATGACCCAAACGGCAGTGCCACAAATAAGTTGCACTATCATTATCAACTTTGCATCTTTATCACTACGATCGAGATCCAACAAACTATTTTCATTGGGTGTATGACCATCAAAGGTTTTATTCATTTAAACAGAACAACAATTATTCTATGATTTTAAATGAATAACCGTATTGCACTAAACATGATCAAATCATACTCATGCTCAACGCAAACACCAAATAACATTTATTTAGGTTCAACACTAATCCCGAAAGTATAGGGAGTGTGCGATGATGATCATATCAATCTTGGAACCACTTCCAACACTCATCGTCACTTCCCCTTCAACCAGTCTCTGTTTATATAACTCCTGTTTTGAGTTACTAATCTTAGCAACTGAACAAGTATCAAATACTCAGGGGCTACTATAAACACTAGTAAGGCACACATTAATAACCTGTATATCAAATATACCCTTGTTCACTTCGCCATCCTTCTTATCCACCAAATATTCAGGGCATTTCCGCTTCCAGTGAACATTTCCTTTGCAGTATAAGCACTCAGTTTCAGGCTTTGGTCCAGCTGTGGGCTTCTTTGCGGGAGTGACAACTTGCTTGTCATTCTAATTGAAGTTCCCTTTCTATCCCTTTGCCCTTTTCTTGAAACTAGTGGTCTTGTCAATCATCAACACTTGATGCTCTTTCTTGATTTCTACCTTCGTCGATTTCAACATCACGAAGAGCTCGGGAATCATTTTCGTCATCCCTTGCATACTATAGTTCATCACAAAGTTCTACTAACTTAGTGATGGTGACTAGAGAACTCTGTCAATCACTATCTTATCTGGAAGATTAACTCCCACTTGATTCAAGCGATTGTACTACCCAGACAATCTGAGCACATGCTCACTAGTTGAGCGATTCTCCTCCATCTTTTAGCAATAGAACTTGTTCGAGACTTCATATCTCTCAACTCAGGTATTTGTTTGAAATATTAACTTCAATTCCTGGAACATCTCATATGGTCCATGACGTTCAAAACGTCTTTGAAGTCCCGATTGTAAGCCGTTAAGCATGGTGCACTAAACTATCAAGTAGTCATCATATTGAGCTAGCCAAACGTTCATAACGTCTGCATCTGCTCCTGCAATAGGTTTGTCACCTAGCGGTGCATCAAGGACATAATTCTTTTGCGCAGCAATGAGGATAAACCTCAGATCACGGATCCAATCCGCATCATTGCTACTAACATTTTTCAACACAATTTTCTCTAGGAACATATCAAAATAAACATATGAAAGCAATAACGCAAGCTATTGATCTACAACATAATTTGCAAAATACTACCAGGACTAAGTTCATGATAAATTTAAGTTCAATTAATCATATTACTTAAGAACTCCCACTTAGAAAGACATCCCTCTAATCCTCTAAGTGATCACGTGATCCAAATCAACTAAACCATAACCGACCATCACGTGAAATGGAGTAGCTTTCAATGGTGAACATCATTATGTTGATCATATCTATATGATTCACGCTCGACCTTTCGATCTCCGTGTTCCAAGGCCATATCTACATATGCTAGGCTCGTCAAGTTTAACCTGAGTATTCCGCGTGTGCAAAACTGGCTTGCACCCGTTGTAGATGGACGTAGAGCTTATCACACCCGATCATCACGTGGTGTCTGGGCACGACGAACTTTGGCAACGGTGCATACTCAGGGAGAACACTTCTTGATAATTAGTGAGAGATCATCTTATAATGCTATCGTCAAACAAAACAGAATAAGATGTATAACAGATAAACATCATATGCAATCAAAATATGTGACATGATATGGCCATGATCATCTTGCGCCTTTGATCTCCATCTCCAAAGTACTTTCATGATCTCTATCGTCACCGGCACGACACCATGATCTTCATCATCTTGATCTATATCAATGTGTCGTCACATGGTTGTCTCGCCAACTATTGCTCTTGCAACTATTGCTATCGCATAGCGATAAAGTAAAACAATTATTTTGGCACTTGCATCTTATGCAACAAAGAGACAACCATAGAGCTTCTGCCAGTTACCGATAGCTTCAACAAAACATGATCATCTCATACAACAACTTATATCTCATCACGTCTTGACCATATCACATCACAACATGCCCTGCAAAAACAAGTTAGACGTCCTCTACTTTGTTGTTGCAAGTTTTACGTGGCTGTTACGGGCTGAGCAAGAACCGTTCTTACCTACGCATCAAAACCACAACGATAGTTCATCAAGTTGGAGTTGTTTTAACCTTCTCAAGGACCGGGCGTAGCCACACTCGGTTCAACTAAAGTTGGAGAAACTGACACCCGCTAGTCACCTGTGTGCAAAGCACGGCGGTAAAACTAGTCTCGCGTAAGCGTACGCGTAATGTCGGTCCGGGCCGCTTCATCCAACAATACCGCCGAACCAAAGTATGACATGCTGGTAAGCAGTATGACTTGTATCGCCCACAACTCACTTGTGTTCTACTCGTGCATATAACATCAACGCATAAAACCAGGCTCGGATGCCACTGTTGGGGAACGTAGTAATTTCAAAAAAATTCCTATGTACATGCAAGATCATGGTGATGGCATAGCAACGAGATGGCATAGCAACGTGGTTGATGTAGTCGTACGTCTTCACGATCCGACCGATCCAAGTACCGATCGTACGGCACCTCCAAGTTCAGCACACGTTCAGCTCGATGACGATCCCTGGGCTCCGATCCAGCAAAGCTTCGGGGATGAGTTCCATCAGCACGACGGCGTGGTGACGATGATGATGCTCTACCGGCGCAGGGCTTCGCCTAAACTCCGTGACGATATGACTGAAGTGGAATATGGTGGAGGGGGGCACCGCACACGGCTAAGGAACGATCCGTAGATCAACTTGTGTTGTGCCTAGAGGTGCCCCCCTACCCCCGTATATAAAGGAGCCAGGGGGAGGGGGTCGGCCGGCCAGGAGGGGCGCGCCAGGAGGAGTCCTCCTCCCACCGGGAGTAGGAGTCCCCCCCTTCCTTGTTGGAGTAGGAGAGAAGGAAAGAGGGGGAGAGGGGGAAGGAAAAGGGGGCTGCACCCCTTTTCCAATTCGGACCAGAGGGGGGCTGCACACCTCCTTCCTTTCGGCCTCTCTCCTCTATTCCCGTATGGCCCAATAAGGCCCATATACTCCCCAGCGAATTCCCGTAACTCTACGGTACTCCGAAAAATACCCGAATCACTCGGAACCTTTTCGAAGTCCGAATATAGTCGTCCAATATATCGATCTTTACGTCTCGACCATTTCGAGACTCCTCGTCATGTCCCCGATCTCATCCGGGACTCCGAACTCCTTCTGTACATCAAAACTCATAAACTCATAATATAACTGTCATCGTAACATTAAGCGTGCGGACCCTACGGGTTCGAGAACTATGTAGACATGACCTAGAACTATTCTCGGCCAGTAACCAATAGAGGAACCTGGATGTCCATATTGGATCCTACATATTCTACGAAGATCTTTATCGGTCAAACCGCATAACAACATACGTTGTTCCCTTTGTCATCGGTATGTTACTTGCCCGAGATTCGATCGTCGGTATCCAATACCTAGTTCAATCTCGTTGCCGGCAAGTCTCTTTACTCGTTCCGTAATACATCATCCCACAACTCACTCATTAGTTGCAATGCTTGCAAGGCTTAAGTGATGTGTATTACCGAGAGGGCCCAGAGATACCTCTCGACAACCAGAGTGACAAAACCTAATCTCGAAATACGCCAACCCAACATGTACCTTCAGAGACACCTGTAGAGCACCTTTATAATCACCCAGTTACGTTGTGACGTTTGGTAGCACACAAAGTGTTCCTCTGTTAAACGGGAGTTGCATAATCTCATAGTTACAGGAACATGTATAAGTCATGAAGAAAGCAATAGCAACATACTAAACGATGAAGTGCTAGGCTAACGGAATGGGTCAAGTCAATCACATCATTCTTCTAATGACGTGATCCCATTAATCAAATGACAACACAAGTCTATGGTTAGGAAACATAACCATCTTTGATTAATGAGCTAGTCAAGTAGAGGCATACTAGTGACACTATGTTTGTCTATGTATTCACACATGTATTATGTTTCCAGTTAATACAATTCTAGCATGAATAATAAACATTTATCATGAAATAAGGAAATAAATAATAACTTTATTATTGCCTCTAGGGCATATTTCCTTCAGTATCTAGCATGGAAAGTGTTGGTAACTCTAAGTCATTTTCGTTGGTGGGAAAAGTATGCCTCCCAAAATGCTTTTATCTCTCAATTTTTGCTTTGAGCTCTAGCACCTCTACAAATCCCAACTTCCCTCTGCGAAGGGCCTTTATTTTACTTTATGCAATTTTTGTTTTTGAATTTGAGTCTCCATCTTCTCTTATAAAGCACCAACTAAGGGGCACCGTGATCGTATTTGAGCATTGGGTGTAGCTAATATGCGAGTGTGTTTCATGAATGGGTCAATGACTGAGCATAATGGGCTAGGGATAACTTGATTTAGTGTTGATATTTTGAAAGACATGGTTGTTTGTTGATATGCTTGAGTATTAAAGCCTTCATGTCAAAACTAGACTATTGCTTTGAACCATATAAAATTCCAAATGTCCATGCTACAAAGAAAAGATTATGTGATGAACATGTTAGGCAGCATTCCACATCAAAAATTCTGTTTTTATCATTTACCTACTCGAGGACGAGAAGGAATTAAGCTTGGGCATGCTGATACTTCTCCAGCATATCTATACTTTTTTATTGTTCCATGTTGTTATATTATCATTCTTGGATGTTTTATAATCATTTTCTAATCACTTTATATCATTTTTTGGTACTAACCTATTGACATAGTGCCCAGTGCCAATTGTTGTTTTCTGCTTGTTTTTTACATCGCAAGAAATCAATACCAAACGGAGTCCAAACGCAGCGAAACTATTTTTGGATTTTTCTGGACCAGAAGACACCGTATGGCCAAGAAAGTACCAGAGGGGTGCTCCGAGGGGAGCACCACCCACCCCAAGCGTGCCCAGGTCAGTTGTGCCCACCTCGGTGGCCTCCCGCACTGCCTCTTTGCTCTATAAATACACCAATATTCCAGAAACCCTAGGGGAGTCGATGAAAATCAATTCCAGCCACTGCAAGTTCCAGAAACACCAGATCCAATCTAGACACCATCACATAGGGGTTCATCATGTCCATTGGTGCCTCTCCGATGATGCATGAGTAGTTCTTTGTAGACCTATGGGTCCGTAGTTAGTAGCTAGATGGCTTCCTCTCTCTCTCTCTCTCTCTCTCTCTCTCTCTCTCTTGCTTATCAATACAATGAACTATTGGAGATCCATATGATGTAAGTCTTTTTGCGGCGTGTTTGTTGGGATCCGATGAACTTTGAGTTTTTGATCAGATCTATGTTTTTCTCCATGAAAGTTATTTGAGTCTTCTTTGATCTCTTATATGCATGATTGATTATACTTCGTATTTCTTCTATGATATTTGGGTTTTGTTTGGCCAACTTGATCTATTTATTTTGCAATGGTAAGAGGTGATTTGTGATGGGTTCGATCTTACGGTGCTTGATCCCAGTGACAGAAGGGGAAACAACACATATGTATCGTTGTTATTAAGGATAACAAGATGGAGTATATTTCTACATAAATAGATCTTGTCTACATCATGTCATCATTCTTATTGCATTACTCTATTTTTCCATGAACTTAATACACTAGATGCATGTTGGATAGCGGCCGACGTGTGGAGTAACAATAGTAGATGCAGGTAGGAGTAGGTCTACTATTCTTGGACGTGATGCCTATATAATGAACATTGCCTGGATATCGCCATGATTATTTGAAGTTCTATCAATTTCCCACGAGTAATTGTTTTCCCACCGTTTTGGTATTTTTCTCGAGAGTAGCCACTAGTGAAACCTACGGCCCCGGGTCTCTTCTTTAATATATTTGCCTTCGCGATCTGTTTTCCTTTGCTTTTATTTTCGGTTCTATTAAACCAAAACTACAAAAGTACCTTGCTGCACTTTATTTTATTTGCTATCCTTTTATCCAATCTATTACAATTTTATCTCGTCTCCGTGCCAATTTCTGGCGTCGTTGCCCAAAAGGGATTGAAAACCCCTTTAACACGTCGTGTTGCCAATATTTGTTTTGTGTGAGGGGTTGTTTACTTGTGTTGCGTGGTTCTCCTACTGGTTCGATAACCTTGGTCTTATAACTGAGGGAAATACCTACCGTTGTTGTGCTGCATCATCCCTTCCTCTTTGGGGAATACCGACGTAGTTTTAGCAGACATCAGGCACGCCCCCTACCTTGTTGTTGCCTCCGGACTCTTCTGGCCAAACTCTTGTGCTTCGGAGGTCTATTTTGGTCCATAAAAAATCACCGTAAATTTTTAGCCCATTCTGAGACTTTTATTTCTGCACAAAAAACAACACCACGGTAGTTCTCCTGAAATCAGCATTAGTCCGGGTTAGTTCTAATCAAATCATACCAAAACCATATAAATTGTTGTAAGCATGGCATGAATACTTCATAAATTATAGATATATTGGAGACGTATCAAATACCACCCCAAGACCGGCAACGATGTTGTCATAGCCGGTAAAGCACCAAAGTGGAAGAGGACACGAAAACCAAACAAGCTCGGCATCAGACAAATTGTGGTCACGGCGATGCACCCCAAGAAATTAGAGCCAACGGCGCCAGAGGAAGAGCACGCGTGCTACGACAATCAACTAGGATGCATCCTCAGGGAAACCGCCAACATCAACGATGAGAAGTTAAAGAAGATACCACATATGGAGCACATGCTCCTAAATAAGTTGCACAATATGTTCATGTTCCTTGGCCGGGACGAAAGCAAACATCTGTGTGATGACGAAGCCATGACAATGATAAACAGCAAGGCGATGGTGACATTCACCAATGACTTGTCCGCCTGGAAATTTAGGGTGAAAAAAGCGATTGCGAAGAATGAACCATGGTCCAAGATTCATGGTGACAATCCGACACTAAAGGAAGAAGACTTCGAAAAATTCAAGGAGACTTGCGCTAAAGAAGAAGTCAAGCAAAAGTTGGAGAAAATTAAGGCGCTCCAGGCCAGGAACATGCCATCCCACCACCTCGGAAGCCGTGGTTACAAGGGGAAGAGGCACGTATGGGCCAGGGAGGATGTCAAACATGAAAGTCACGGAATCCAGTGCCCTTGGCAGAGTTCGCTCCCGCACGAGCGTGACTGTATCACGGCCCGGTACAAGTGGGACCACGTCAACAAGTTCGTTTACACAGACCCGAACATGAGGGAGTTCATGAGACTTCTGGTAATTGTTATATTACCACCTTATTATATTAGCTTCCAATCAATTCGACTACAAGTTTTGTCACATTTGTAAACCGTCCTCGTTCCTTTTGCAGAAAGAGCAACACCAAAAGGCAGCTGAAAGCGATCAGTCGTCACAGTCGTCGGCGAGGCCCAAGTGGGACACCCCTTTCAACCGGGCCCTGAACATACTGAAATAGGTCCTGGAGGACAAACCGCCATCGTATGGACGTGTGCATGATGTCGGAGATAGCGCCTCGTGGAAGACGTGCTACCATGAGAAGCCAGAGGAAAGAAGGCAGAGAAGGTTTCTTACTCAATAGACCATCAATGAGAAGGTCGCGATTGCGGTCAATAAGACCAAAGCTAAGGGTTGTGTTAACTATGCAAAGCCGGATACAATTCTCTTACGGAGGAAAACTGATCTGTATTATTCAAGGAACCTGCCTCACAATGCCGACGATAATCTGCGCATCAAACACGTCGTCATTGAAGACTAGTTCAGGGGCTACTGTGGGAGTCCTGGACTAGGGGGTCCGCAGGCGTCCGTTCTGTTGGATATGGGCCGGACTGATGGGCCGTCAAGATACAAGACAGAGGATCACCTCTCGTGTTCGATAGGGACTCCTGTATACGTGGATGGCAAGTTTAGGTGTCTGGATATGTTATTTCCTTTCTGCTAAACCGACTTTGTACAACCCTAAGCCCCTCTGGTGTCTGTATAAACTAGAGGGTTAGATCGGAGGCAGGATCACAATATTACTAAACTAGCCAAACTAGGGTTAGCCAATACAATCTCGTGGTAGATCAACTCTTGTAACTCCTATACCCTTCGAATATGATCAAGCAGGAGTAGGGTTTTACCTGCATTAAGGGGGGCCGAACCTGGGTAAACACTGTATCCTTTTGATCATAGTTACCACCGATCCTCAAACATATAGCTTGGGCCCCCCTACCCGAGATCTGCCGGTTTTGACACCGACATTGGTGCTTTCATTGAGAGCTCCGTTGTATCATCGACAGGAGGATTGATGGCTTGCCTCTTCATCAACAATTATGTTGCGTCCAGGGAAACCTATCTTCCCAGATAGGTCTTTGTGTTTGGTGGCTTAGTTCTTCATGCTAACTTGATCGGCCGCCTCGAGCAGGTCGACAGTTACGCCCCCGGCCACCAGATCAGGTTTGGAAACCTGAACTACGTCGCTGGCATCCGAGGAGATCTAATCTTAGAGGGGTTCATGGCCTCGGCTGCTACATTGTGCCCCCATCAAGAAGGCTTTTCAGATCCCCTGCTAGATCCTGTTCAGGGGTCAACACTCATACCTGCCCCGGCCTTAGATCCGGAGCGGGTTGCATCGTCTGAAGATGGGAGCATGAGCCCTGTCGGACTCCTTCCCCTCATGGAGCTCCCGAGCGAAGACCCAGATGTAATATTGGACTTGCCTCTGGACAATCACTCTGAACTGTCGAGGTCTGCGCTCATTGGGTCCGATCAGGTGTCCCATGCCGAACTCAGACCTGCAGATCCACAGTTTCCGGTCCAACTTTCTCTCCTAGATGAAGCATTGGGATTAATGCACTCTCTCGACATCACGGGGGCTTTGCTTCCGAACTGTACCCAGCTCGGGCTTGCGGCTGAGAGCGGGGAATTTTATGCCCCACCCACCACCCACTTAATAGCCATTGTCGAGGATTTAACCGACATGCTAGTCTACGCGTCCGAAGACATCGACGGTATGGACAACGATGCCGACGCTGAACTGAGCAAAGTCCCACCCATCATAGGGTATTGGACGGTCACTTCAATTTATGATGTATACATGGTGGACACTCCTGATAAAAAGGACAACGATCATAACCAGAACTCTGATGAGGACAAACCCATCGATAAACCACCAAAGTGCCAATGTCAGTGGCACCGCTCACGATCGCGTCGGGCGAGGGTTCGCAATACCGGCATCGGAGACAATGAGACTCCAAATGATGCCGAAGATCCCGAATACCCCGTCGAGCCCACATCTGAATAGGACAAAAGGGAAGAGGGTCATATAGTCCCGAACACGCTGATCACAAAGAGTCGGAGAACAGCAACTATATGCCAGAATCCAAAGAGGACGTTAGCCTCGGTGACGAAGACTTTATCGTCCCAGAGGAACCCCTCGAACAAGAACGCTTCAAGCGACTTCTCATCGCCATAGCATGGAGCCTGAAAAAGAAACAACATTAGCTCAAAGCTGAACAGGATACGCTCAATGAAAGGTGGACTAAGGTCCTGGCTACTGAGGAATACGGCCACGAGCGACCTGCCAAAAGTTACCCCAAGCACAAGTTGCTGCCACAATTCGACGATGAAGCCCTTGAGCCAATACCGTTGAAATACAATCAGACAGATCAACCAGATCGAACACCACGTGGACGGGATAAAGCGGCATATCAAGTCGAACACCAACTAGCACCTGATACATCCATTTTGCATCATGCTTTTATATCGATAGTTATTGCAATATGTGATGTTACTACACATTATGTCACAATACTTATGCCTTTTCTCTCTTATTTTACAAGCTTTACATGAAGAGGGAGAATGCCGGCAGCTGGATTCTGGGCTGGAAGAGGAGACAAAATATTAGAGATCTATTTTGCACAACTCCAAAAGTCCTAAAACTCCATGAAAGTCAATTTTGGAATATATTAAAAATATTGGGCGAAGAAAGCACCAGAGGAGGGCCACCCTCTGCCTCGTGGGCCACCTGGAAGCCCCCCGATGCCGATCTTCTGGTATAAGCTATCTTTTGCCCTGAAAAAAATCATAAGAAAGCTTTCGGGATGAAACGCCGCCGTCTCGAGGTAGAACCTTGGCCGAACCAATCTAGGGCTCTGGTGGAGCTATTCTGCCGGGGAAACATCCCTCCGGGAGGGGGGAATCATCACCATCGTCCACAATCGATCCTCTCATCGGGAGGGGGTCAATCTCCATCAACATCTTCACCAGCACCATCTCCTCTCAAACCCTAGTTCATCTCTTGTATCCGATCTTTGTCTCAAAACCTCAGATTGGTACCTGTGGGTTACTAGTAGTGTTGATTACTCCTTGTAGTTGATGCTAGTTGGTTTATTCGGTGGAAGATCAAATGTTCAGATCCTTTATGCATATTAATACCCCTATGATTATGAACATGAATATGATTTACATTTGTTCCTGGGGACATGGGAGAAGTCTTGTTATAAGTAGTCATGTGAATCTGGTATTCATTTGATATTTTGATGAGATGTATGTTGTCTCTCCTCTAGTGGTATTATGTGAACGTCGACTACATGACACTTCACCATTGTTTGGGCCTATAGGGAGGCATTGGGAAGTAATAAGTAGATGATGGGTTGCTAGAGTGGCAGAAGCTTAAACCCTAGTTTATGTGTTGCTTCGTAAGGGGCTGATTTGGATCCATATGTTTCATGCTATGATTAGGTTTACCTTAATTCTTATTTTCTAGTTGCGGATTCTTGCGAGAGGGGTTAATCATAAGTGGGATACTTGTCCAAGTAAGGGTAGTACCCAAGCACCTGTCCAGCCACATATCAAATTATCAAAGTAACGAACGTGAATCATATGGGCATGATGAAAACTAGCTTGACGTTCCCATGTGTCCTCGGGAGCACTTTCCTTTATATAAGGGTTTGTCCAGGCTTGTCCTTTGCTACAAAAAGGATCGGGCCACCTTGCTGCACCTTGTTTACTTTTGTTACGTGTTACCCGTTATGAATTACATTATCACAAAACTATCTGTTACCGATAATTTCAGTGCTTGCAGAGAATACCTTACTGAAACCGCTTGTCATTTCCTTCTGCTCCTCATTGGTTTCTACACTCTTACTTATTGAAAGGACTATGATAGATCCCCTATACTTGTGGGTTATCAAGACTCTTTTCTGGCGCCGTTGCCGGGGAGTGAAGCGCCTTTGGTAGGTGGAATTTGGTAAGGAAAAATTATAATGTGTGCTGAAATTTACTGACACTTGTTACTATGGAAAATAATCCTTTAAGGGGCTTGTTCGGGGTATCTTCACCCCGACTAGTAGAGCAAAGAGTTGCTGCTCAACCTATTGAACCTACTGAAAATGTTTACTTTGAAATTCCTTTGGGTATGATAGAGAAACTGCTAGCTAATCCTTTTACAGGTGATGGAACATTACATCCTGATATGCACCTAATCTATGTGGATGAAGTTTGTGGATTATTTAAGCTTGCAGGTATGCCCGAGGATTTTATCAAGAAGAAGGTCTTCCCTTTATCTTTGAAGGGAAAGGCATTGACATGGTTTAGGCTATGTGATGATATTGGATCATGGAACTACAACCAATTGAAATTGGAATTTCATGAGAAGTTTTATCCTATGCATCTGGTTCATCGTGATCGTAATTATATATATAATTTTTGGCCTTGTGAAGGAGAAAGTATCGCTCAAGCTTGGTGTGGCTTAAGTCAATGTTATATTCATGCCCCAATCATGAGCTCTCAAGAGAAATTATTATTCAAAAAATTTATGCTCGGCTTTCTCTCGATAATCGCTCCATGCTTGATACTTCTTGTACTGGTTCTCTTATGATGAAGACTATTGAATTCAGATGGGATTTATTGGAAAGAATTAAATGCAACTCTGAAGATTGGGAACTCGACGAAGGTAAGGAGTCAAGTATAACACCTAAGTTTGATTGTGTTAAATCTTTTATGGATACAGATGCTTTTCATGAATTTAGCACTAAATATGGACTTGACTCTGAGATAGTAGCTTCTTTTTGTGAATCATTTGCTACTCATGTTGATCTCCCTAAGGAGAATAGTTTAAATATCATCCACCCATTGAAGTAAAAGTAGTAGAACCTATTAAAGTTGAAGAAAAGACTATCACTTATAATGTTGATCCTATTGTTTCTACCGCTTATATTGAGAAACCGCCTTTCCCTGTTAGAATACAGGATCATGCTAAAGCTTCAACTGTAGTTCATAAGAGTAATGCTATAACACCTACACCCTCTGAGCAAATTATAGTTGAACCTAGTATTGCTATGGTTAAGGATCTCTTGGTCAATAATATCGATGGGCATGTTATTTACTCCTGCGATGAAGCTGCTAGAATTGCTAGACTTGATACTAAAAATAAACATAGACCTATTGTTGGCATGCCTGTTGTTTCTATTAAAATAGGAGATCATTGTTATCATGGCTTATGTGATATGGGTGCTAGTGCGAGTGCAATACCTCATTCCTTATACAAAGAAATTATGCATGATATTGCACCTGCCGAGATAGAAGATATTGATGTTACAATTAAGCTTGCCAATGGAGATACTATTTCACCAATTGGGATTGTTAGAGATGTTGAAGTCTTGTGCGGGAAAGTTAAATATCCTACTGATTTTCTTGTTCTTGGCTCTCCGCAAGATGACTTTTGTCCCATTATATTTGGTAGACCCTTCTTGAATATTGTTAATGCTAAGATAGACTGCGAAAAGGATATTGTTACCATTGGTTTAGGGGATATGTCTCATGACTTCAATTTTGCTAAATTCCGTAGACAATCCCATGATAAAGAATTGCCTAGTAAAGGTGAAATTATTGGTCTTGCTTCTATTGTCGTGCCTCCTAATGATCCTTTACAAAAATATTTGCTAGACCATGAAAATGATATGTTTATGAATGAAAGAAGGGAAATAGATGAAGTATTCTTTAAATAGTGACCTATTTTGAAACACAACTTGCCTGTTGAAATCCTAGGGGATCCTCCTCAACCCAAGGGTGATCCCGTGTTTGAGCTTAAACCACTAACTGATACTCTTAAATATGCTTATCTTGATGAAAAGAAGATATATCATGTTATTATTAGTGATAATCTTTCAGAGCAGGAAGAAGAGAAATTATTGAAAACTCTGAAGAAGCATCGTGCTGCTATTGGATATACTCTTGATGATCTTAAGGGCGTTAGCCCACTCTATGCCAGCACAAAATAAAATTGGAGAAAGACGCTAAACCAGTTGCTAGTCACCAACAAAGGTTAAACCCTAAGATGAAAGAAGCGGTAAGAAATGAAATACTAAAGCTTCTGGAGGCAGGTATAATTTATCCTGTTGCTGATAGTCAGTGGGTAAGTCTTGTCCATTATGTCTCTAAGAAGGGAGGTATTACTGTTGTCCCTAATGATAAAGATGAATTGATCCCACAAAGAATTATTATAGGTTATAGAATGGTAATTGATTTCCGCAAATTAAATAAAGCTACTAGAAAGGATCATTACCCTCTACCTTTTATTGATCAAATGCTAGAAAGACTATCCAAACATACACATTTTTGCTTTCTAGATGGTTATTCTAGTTTCTCTCAAATACGGATCAGGATAAGACCACTTTTACTTGCCCTTTCAGTACCTTTGCTTATAGACGCATGCCTTTTGGTTTATGTAATGCACCTGCTACCTTTCAAAGATGTATGACCGCTATATTCTCTGACTTCTGTGAAAAGATTGTTGAGGTTTTAATGGATGATTTCTCCGTGTATGGAACTTCTTTTGATGACTACTTAAGCAACCTTGATCGAGCTTGCAGAGATGAGAAGAAACTAATCTTGTCTTGAATTCGGAGATGTGCCACTTTATGGTTAATGAAGGTATTGTCTTGGGGCATAAAATTTCTGAAAGAGATATTGAAGTTGATAAAGCTAAAGTTGATGCTATTGAAAAGATGGCGTGTCCTAAGGACATCAAAGGTATAAGAAGGTTCCATCATCATGCCGGTTGTTATAGAAGGTTCATTAAAGACTTCTCAAAAATTTCTAGGCCTCTGACTAATCTCTTACAAAAAGATGTTCCTTTTGTCTTTGATGATGATTGTGTAGAAGCATTTAAAATACTTAAGAAAGCCTTGATTTCTGTACCTATTGTTTAGCCACCTGATTGGAATTTACCCTTTGAAATCATATGTGATGCTACTGATTATGCGGTAGGTGCTGTTCTAGGACAAAGAGTTGATAAGAAATTAAATGTTATCCAATATGCTAGTAAAACTCTAGACGGTGCCCAAAGAAATTATGCTACCACTGAGAAAGAATTTTTAGCAGTTGTATTTGCTTGTGATAAGTTCAGACATTATATTGTTGATTCCAAAGAAACTGTTCACACTAATCATGCTGTTATTAAATACCTTATGGAAAAGAAAGATGCTAAACCTAGACTTATTAGATGGGTTCTCCTGCTACAAGAATTTCATTTGCATATCATTGATAGAAAGGGAGCTGAGAACCCCGTTGCAGACAACTTGTCTAGGTTAGAGAATGTTCTTGATGACCCACTACCTATTGATGATAGCTTTCCTGATGAACAAAGCTGTCATACATGCTTCTCGTACTGCTCCATGGTCTCCTGATTATGCTAAATACATTGTTGCTAAATTTATACCACCTAGTTTCACACACCAGGAATAGATAGTGTTATTAGACGTTGTGTACCTGAGCATGAACAGGAACAGATCCTGCACAAGTGTCACTCCGAGGCATATGGAGGACACCACACTAGAGATAGAATTGCACATAAGGTATTGCACTCCGGTTTTTATTGGCCTACTCTCTTCAAAGATGCCATAAGTTTGTCTTGTCTTGCGATGAATGTCAAAGAATTGGTAATATTAGTAGACATCAACAAATGCCTATGAACTATTCACTTGTTATTGAACCATTTGATGTTTGGGGCTTTGATTATATGGGATTTTTTCCTTCCTCTAATGGGTATACACATATTTTAGTTGTTGTTGATTATGTTACTAAGTGGGTAGAAGCTATTCCAACTAGTAGTGCTGATCATAACACAACTATTAAGATGCTTAAAGAAGTTATTTTTACTAGGTTTGGAGTCCCTAGATACTTAATGACTGATGGTGGTTCACACTTTATTCATGGTGCTTTTCGTAAGATGCTTGCTAAGTATGATGTTAACCATAGAATTGCATCTCCATACCATCCACATTCTAGCGGTCAAGTAGAATTGAGTAATAGAGAGCTTAAATTAATTTTGCATAAGACTGTTAATAGATCTAGAAAGAATTGGTCCAAGAAACTTGATGGTGCATTATGGGCCTATAGAACTGCATATAAAAATCCTATGGGTATGTCTCCGTATAAAATGGTTTATGGAAAAGCATGTCACTTACCTCTCGAACTAGAACATAAAGCATATTGGGCCATTAAAGAGCTCAATTACGATTTCAAACTTGTCGGTGAGAAGAGGCTATTTGACATTAGCTCACTTGATGAATGGAGAATCCAAGCCTATGAGAATGCCAAACTGTTTAAAGAAAAAGTTAAAAGATGGCATGACAAAAGGATACAAAAGCGTGAGTTTAATGTAGGTGACTATGTTTTGCTATACAACTCTCGTTTAAGATTTTTTGCAGGAAAACTTCTCTCTAAATGGGAAGGTCCCTACATTATCAAGGAGGTCTATCGTTCCGGTGCCATAAAAATAAACAACTTCGAAGGCACAAATCCGAAGGTGGTGAACGGTGAAAGAATCAAACATTATATCACGGGTAATCCCATAAATGTTGAAACCAATGTTATTGACACCGTAACCACAAAGGAGTACATAAGGGAAACTTTCCAGAACGTTTCAGACTCCGAAAAGGAATAGGTATAAGGTACGGTAAGTAAACCGACTCCAAAACAGTTCTAATAGCATTTTTTCTCCGTTTTGGAACATTTAAGAAGATAGGAAAATAAGAAGTAGTCCGGAAAGGACACGAGGCATCCATGAGCACTACTGGAATCAGCTACTTTGCCATCTGCCAGCTCTTTGTCGTCTGCTAGCAGACGACAAAGAAGCTCTTTGCCATCAGCTACCCGAAAGCAGATGGCAAAGAACTGGCTGATGGCAAAGAAAGCCTTTGCCATTAGCCAGTTCTCTGCCATCCGCTAGCTGACGGCAAAGATTATTTGCCGTCCGCTAGCAGACGGCAAAGAGGGAGGGGGCCCCACTGAGGATCTGGTTAAAAAATACTTAACGGCCCCCCCTCTTTGCCGTCTGCTAGCGGACAACAAAGAGTGATGAAGTCATGTACCTAGGGTAGGGTTACGGACCTGTCCAAGGTACCCTCCCCAAGGACATCTCTTAGAAGAAGCCGTCTTCCAGTCGACCAAGAGGGATTCCACTCGACCGACTAGAAGACACTCGACGAACCTGAAGACACTCGACCATGAAGACTCACTCGACCACCAGGAGTTCAAGATCTACTCTATATCCAAACGGTCTGTAATTAAGTAGTCTTAATGGTCATGATGACACTTTATGTAGGGCGTTACCAGTAATGCTAGACCTTAATGTACTTTAACCCTCTACTACGTGGGCTGGCTGGGGTCCTGGCGTCCTCTATATAAGCCACCCCCCTCCACTGGTAGAAGGGTTCGCACCCCTGTACCTTTCACACACATAATCCAATCGACCACCTCCGGGCTCCGAGACGTAGGGTTGTTACTTCTTTCGAGAAGGGCCTGAACTCGTAAAACACTCGTGTGTACAACTACTCCATAGCTAGGATCTTGCCTCTCCATACCTACCCCCCATTCTACTGTCAGACTTAGAACCACGACAGTTGGCGCCCACCGTGGGGCAGGTGTCTTAGCGACTTGTTGGAGAAGTTGCAATCTTTTCAATTCCCATAATCATGGTTTCAGGTGGAGTTTTGGTTGAGGGCCGCGAGATCCATCTCGGCGCGCTCACATTCATCGCCGACGACTCTGCCTGGCTGCAGGAGGCCCCGCTCGACGTGGATGCGCTCCCGGTCCACGAAGCTACACATTTTCGAGCATGCGTCTGCGGCGTCCTTCTGTGGCAACCGTCGACCCAGTATCGGCCGGTTTACGTGTCATCCTCCCTCCCAGCTTCTCGCCTGCGTAAGCGCTCCGGTCGGTCGAGGCTTCAGCGGTGGGTGAGGCACGCAGTGGCTCGCCAGTCGACCACTGTCGAAGTCGCGGCAATCAAGCCCGATCTATCTCTCTACGGCCTGTTCGACCTGTCGACTGGCTCCGCAGAGACTCCTTATCCGCATCCGAATGCGACAGCAGTGATCCGGCGGCGGAGGTCCTGATGGTCAATGGGCCGCACATTCCCCCCGGCTTTCCTGGCACCGAGGGAGGCAACGGCGGAGGCGACCCGTCGCACGACCATGAGGAGTACCGTCCCGAGCCCCTCGACTCACAGCAGAGGGAAGAGCTTCGCCGCCGGAACATGGATGCGCTTCATACTCCGATCGTTGGGGAAACCCCTGAGGCTCGCGCCTTAGAGGACGCGCGCTTGGCCAACCTGGCTGAGCACACTCGACTGGAGAACCTTCAGCGGGCACTCGATGAGCGCGCGTGGCAACGGATTCCAGACTCCAGTCGACGCCAACTCTTTAAACCTCCGACTCAGGTATACCGCACTCCAATCCAGAATTTGGCAGCTGCAACATGTATAGCAGAGTCGATTCAGCCTTCCCAGTCAGAGGCTGGCAGAGGCTTGATGCAGATCAGGGATTTGCTCCGGGCAGCTGGGGATCAGAATTTAGTTGTGTCGTAGTCACGGAACAGGATTCATAGCAGGTCCATGGCGGCGAATACTGTCCAGTCTGCTCATAGCCCCAGATCGCCCCCGAGGCGTGAAGGGCATGGGGACCGACACGATCAGTACAAGAACTATGAGCGGGATGATCACCAAGTCGATCGCAACGATCGACGTCGAGTGCCCACCCCTCCCCGGAGAGGTGGATCGTATATGCCTCGACAGCATGATGACAGACGCCAGTACAGTGGCGGACGAAGAATTCCAGTCGACCCTAGAGAACCAGGCTTTGACGCGAGATCCATCATCGTTCAAGGTCTAGTCGACCGGAACAGAGCCCACAGAGAGGGTAATGACAGAGACATACCCACCAACAGTCGAGTGCACGTCTCCGGACCAGAGTGTTTCAGCAGAGCCATCAGAGCCGCGGTGATTCCTCCCAACTTCAGGTTGGCGACTGGAGTCAGCAAGTTCAACGGTGAGTCCAAGCCCGACACTTGGCTTGAGGACTACCGAGTGGCTGTTCAGATCAGCGGCGGAAATGACGAGGTGGCCATGAAACATTTGCCTCTCATGTTGGAAGGGTCAGCCAGAGCATGGCTGAATCAGTTGACGCCCAGCAGCATCTACACGTGGGAGGACCTCTCCTGAGTGTTTGTCAGGACATTCGAAGGAACATTCAAGCGGCCAGCAGGGCTGACAGAGCTGCAGTCTTGTGTGCAGAAGTCGAATGAGACTCTGAGAGATTACATCCAGAGGTGGATCACACTGCATCATACAGTAGAAAATGTATCCGACCACCAGGCGGTCTGCGCCTTCAAGGAGGGTGTAAAGTACAGAGAGCTAAGCCTGAAATTCGGTCGAACCGGAGACATGTCTCTGAGTCGAATGATGGAGATAGCCACCAAATATGCCAATGGTGAGGAAGAGGATCCGCTCCGAAGCGGCAAACACAAGTCAGTCGGCCAAGACACCGGAGGTGGAAACTCCAGTCGGAAGCAAAAGCATAAAGCTGAGCCAGCCGCACCTGGAGAAGCCTTGGCCCTGAACCAAGGAAAATTCAAAGGGAAACCCAAGGGGCCTTGGAACCCCAAGAAGGTAAAAGATAAGGAAGGAAATGACGTGTTGGATTTGCCATGTCACATCCATACCAAGAAGGACGAAGAGGGTAATTTCATCTACCCGAAGCATACCACTCGACAATGTCGACTCCTGATACAGCAGTTCCAAGGGAAGCAGTCCAAGGACAAAGAAAAAGAGTCGGACAAAGTTGAGGACAAGGAGGATAGTGACGGAGAATATCCGCAGGTCAATTCCACCTTGATGATTTTTGCCGATGTTGAAAGCAAAAACCGACTGAAAGTTATAAACCGAGAGGTGAACATGGCTGCTCCATCAACACCCAATTACCTGAAGTGGTCTCAGACTGCCATTACGTTCGACCAATCTGATCACCCCACGCACATAGCCGCCCCTGGGAGGCAAGCGTTGGTGGTCGACTCGGTCGTTGAGGGCACTCGACTGACCAAAGTGTTGATGGATGGCGGCAGCAGTTTGAATATACTGTATGCTGAGATGCTGAAAGGGATGGGCATTCTGATGTCCAGGCTGAGAACAAGCAGCATGAGTTTTTATGGAGTCATCCCTGGCAAGAAGGCCGCATCACTCGGCCAGATTGCTCTTGACGTAGTTTTTGGTGATTCAAAGAATTTCCGCAAAGAGAAGCTGACATTTGAGGTTGTGGATTTCCAGAGTGCCTATCATGCAATTTTGGGCAGGCCAGCTTATGCACGTTTTATGGCTCGACCATGTTACGTATACCTCAAACTAAAGATGCCTGGCCCTAAAGGCGTGATCGCTGTCACTGGTAACCGCAAGAAGGCATAAGAGTGCTTCCAGAAGGGCTCGAAGATTGCCGATGCTCAGATGGTGGCAGAAGAGTGGAAGGAACACCAAAGGAACGCGAACCCGAGTGATTTGTTGCGAGCTAAGAAGCCTGCCATGGAATCAGCGTTTCAGTCGTTCGGTGAGACAAAACCCATTCAAATCCACCTGACCGACCCAAACGCTGCTCCGACTCATATCTCCACAACACTCGACCCCAAATAGGAAGAAGCGCTCATCCAGTTCCTCCGTGAGAACTACGACATCTTCCCATGGAAACCTTCTGACATGCCGGGTGTACCCAGGGGACTGGCTGAGCATCGTCTACGAGTCGACTCGAAGGCAAAACCTGTGAAGGAACATCTACGATGGTCCGCCGTCCAGAAAAGAAAGGCCATTGGCGAAGAAGTGGCTCGGCTCCTAGCAGCAGAGTTTCTCCGAGAGATTTACCACTCCGAGTGGCTCGCCAATGTCATCATGGTCCCTAAAAAGGACAATTCTCTGCGCATGTGCATCGATTTCAAGCATATCAATCGGGCCTGCCTGACAGGTCATTTTCCTCTTCCCCGCATCGACCAAATAGTCGACTCGACTACGGGATGTGAGCGACTTTCTTTCTTGGACGCTTATTCCGGGTACCATCAGATTCGTCTGTTTGGACCCGATGAGATCAAAACGGCTTTCATCACCCCATTTGGGTGCTTCTGTTATGTCACCATGCCATTCGGCCTCAAGAATGCCGGAGCCACATTCATGAGGATGATTCAGAAGTGTTTGCTCACTCAAATCAGTCGGAATGTGGAAGCATACATGGATGACATTGTGGTCAAGTCACGGAAAGGTTCCGACCTGCTGACTGACCAAGCTGAAACATTTGCCAACCTCAGGAGGTACGATATCAAGCTTAATCCATCAAAATACACATTCGGAGTTCCTGGCGGAAAGTTACTCGGTTTTCTCGTTTCCGAACGGGGAATCGATGCTAACCCAGAAAAGGTTGGCACTATACTCTGAATGAAACGCCCCGTGCGTGTGCACGATGTCCAGAAACTTACTGGATGCTTGGCCGCATTAAGTCGATTCATCTCTCGCCTCGGTGAAAAGGCATTGCCTCTTTACCGACTGATGAAGAAGTCAGACAAGTTCGAGTGGACTCCAGAAGCTGATGCAGCGTTTGCAGACTTAAAAACCCTGCTTTCCACCCAACCGGTGCTTGCTGCCCCAATCAGCAAAGAGCCTTTGCTGCTTTACGTTGCAGCCACAGGACAAGTCGTCAGTACTGTACTTACGGTCGAGCGGGAGGAGGAAGGAAAAGCCTTCAAAGTTCAGCGCCCAGTATATTACATTTCCGAAGTCCTGACCCCGGTCCAAGCAACGATACCCTCATTATCAGAAGCTTGTATATGGGATTTACATGACCACGAAGAAAGTTGCCCACTACTTCTCTGACCATGTTATCACAGTCGTCACCGACGCCCCCTTATCAGAGATTCTGCACAACAGAGATGCAACTGGTCGAGTGGCAAAATGGGCAATTGAACTTCTTCCCCTTGATATCAGATTTGAGGCAAAGAAAGCTATCAAGTCCCAAGCAATAGCAGATTTCCTCGCCGAGTGGACTGAACAGCAGTTACCAACCCAAGTTCACTCGGAGCACTGGACTATGTTCTTCGATGGCTCCAAAATGCTGAATGGTTCCGGTGCCGGAGTGGTCTTGGTTTCCCCCCAAGGTGATAAGCTCAGATATGTACTCCAGATTCACTTTGATTCCTCCAACAATGAAGCAGAATACGAAGCACTCTTCTACGGGTTGCGTATGCCCATTTCACTCGGCGCCCATCGCCTCATGGTCTATGGCGACTCAGACTTAGTGGTCAACCAAGTGATGAAGGAGTGGGACGTCAGAAGCCTGGCCATGACTGGATACTGCAACGCAGTCAGAAAGCTGGAGAAGAAATTTGAGGGATTAGAGCTCCATCATGTTCCCCGACTGATAAATCAAGCAGCCGATGACTTGGCGAAGATAGGTTCCAAGAGGGAAGCCATTCCAAGTGGTGTGTTTTTGGAGCATGTTCACACGCCGTCGGTTCAAGAAGATCCTTTCACTGAGGAAGTCCCGCAGCCAAAAAGCGCCATAGACCCGACTGAAGTCGAGGTCCCAGCTGTGGTCAACTTGGTCATGGAAGTTCTGGTCATCACTCCCGATTGGACAGTGCCCTATATCACATATATTCTGAGAAAAGAGCTCCCCAAGAATGAAGAAGAGGCTCGGGAGATCGTTCGCCGATCCAAAGCCTTCACCGTCATGAGGGGACAGTTATACAGGGAAAGTGCGACTGGAGTCAGCCAGAAATGCATAACACCAGAAGAAGGTCGAATGATTCTCAATGACATCCACTCGGGGACCTGCGGCCATCATGCGTCTTCTCGGACCATCGTGGCTAAAGCATACCGAGCTGGTTTCTATTGGCCCAGAGCAAATGAGATGGCGAAAGAGATAGTCGACAAGTGTGAAGGGTGTCAATTTTACTCCAATATGTGACACAAACCCACCTCAGCCTTGAAAACCATTCCACTCGTCTGGCCCTTCGCTGTGTGGGGACTGGATATGGTTGGACCTCTGAGGACAGGCAGAAACGGCTACACCCATGTGTTGGTAGCAGTCGACAAGTTCACTAAGTGGATTGAGGCTAAACCCATCAAGAATCTGGATGTCGGCACCGCCGTCAGCTTCATCAGGGAGTTGGTATTCAGATATGGAGTCCCACACAGCATCATCACAGACAATGGGTCAAATTTCGACTCCGAAGAATTCAGAGCTTTCTGCACATCTCAGGGTACACAAGTCGACTATGCATCGGTCGCTCACCCCCAGTCGAATGGACAAGCAGAACGTGCAAATGGCTTAATTCTCAAAGGGTTGAAACCCCGGCTGATGCGCGACCTCAAGCACGCAGCTGGGGCGTGGGTCGATGAACTTCCATCAGTGCTTTGGGGGTTAAGGACCACGCCAAACCGGTCGACTGGGAGGACTCCGTTCTTCTTGGTCTACGGATCTGAAGCAGTCTTGCCGAGTGACCTATTTCACAACGCACCCCGAGTCGAACTGTACACCGAAGCTGAAGCAGAGCAAGCCTGACAGGACGCGGTCGACCTTCTAGAAGAAGAAAGAGAGATGGCCTTGATCCGATCGACCATTTACCAGCAGGACTTGCGTCGCTTCCATGCCAGGAATGTGAAGAGTCGAGCTTTCCAAGAGGGAGATTTAGTTCTTCGAGTGGATCAGCAGAAACCACACAAGCTTGCTCCTACTTGGGAAGGTCCCTTCATCGTCACCAAAGTTCTCCATAATGGGGCATACCGCCTTTACAATGTCGAGCACCAGATTGACGAGCCCAGAGCATGGAACGCGGACTTACTCCGTCCTTTTTATACTTAAGTTTTTCACTCGGATGAGTTGTAATAAAAGTACTCCTGTAGTATATTCATCAAAGACAAGAGTTTTATAATTTTCTTAGTGATTGTTGTTGCTTTTGCTCTCATAAATCTGTCCCCCAGTGGGTGGCTTAGCTGCGAACCCGTTTCGCCTAAGCTTGTAAAAGATCCTACCGAGTGGTAAGCCAGCCTTCCACTCGGAGGCTTAGCTGCGAATCCGTTTCGCCTAAGTTAAAACAAAATCCTACCGAGTGGTGATCTAGCCTCCCACTCGGAGGCTTAGCTGCAGTCCAAGTACTCGCCTAAGTAAACAAAATCCTACCGAGTGGTGAGCCAGCCTCCCACTCGGAGGCTTAGCTGCAGTCCAAGTACTCGCCTAAGTAAACAAAATCCTACCGAGTGGTGAGCCAGCCTCCCACTCGGAGGCTTAGCTGCAGTCCAAGTACTCGCCTAAGTAAGAAAAATCGTACCGAGTGGTGAGCCAGCCTCCCACTCGGAGGCTTAGCTGCAGTCCAAGTACTCGCCTAAGTAAACAAAATCCTACCGAGTGGTCAGCCAGCCTTCCACTCGGGGGCTTAGCTGCAGCCCAGTGCTCGCCTAAGTTTTCTGAAAATCCTACCGAGTGGTAAGCCTGTCTTCCACTCGGAGGCTTAGCTGCAACCTTGTGTTCGCCTAAGAATAAAAGACATTGTATGCTTCGCAAGAAGGACGAGGCGCAGGTCGACCCCCGCTTCCTCCTTCCGAGCTACATCACAAACACAACGTGCGTCCCGCAAGGAGGACGAAGCGCAGGTCGACTGCTACCTTCTCCTCCAAAACCGTGCCACGAAAATCCTGCCAAGTGGAGAGCAAACCTCCCACTCGGGGGCTTAGCTGCAGCCCGGTGCTCGCCTAAGTTTCTAAAATCCTGCCGAGTGGAGAGCAAACCTCCCACTCGGGGGCTTAGCTGCAGCTCAGTGCTCGCCTAAGTTTCTAAATTCCTACTGAGTGGAGAGCAAACCTCCCACTCGGGGGCTTAGCTGCAGCCCAGTGCTCGCCTAAGTTTCTAAATTCCTACCGAGCGGAGAGCAAACCTCCCACTCGGGGGCTTAGCTGCAGCTCAGTGCTCGCCTAAGTTTCTAAATTCCTACTGAGTGGAGAGCAAACCTCCCACTCGGGGGCTTAGCTGCAGCACAGTGCTCGCCTAAGTTTCTAAAATCCTTTCGAGTGGAGAACAAGTTTCTCACTCGGAGGCTTGGTTGCAACCAAGCACTCACCCAAACATGGCGAACACAAGTCGACTACAATTTGTGCTTCACTCCTACCTGCAAAAAAGCATTTCAGATGCTAGCATATATTCCAACCCAAAGAAGAAGTAACAGATGGTTGTCCGAAAGAAGCAAACGTATTTAAACGGCAAATCAAGTCCGGATAACGTCCTATGGACCCAGAAGTGCTCAGGCATCAAGCCTGTTAAAGTTTGGCGGTTACAAAAATCACTCGGCATTCTGAGGCAAATTCAAATCATCGAGCATAGAAGTTTTTTATCCCTCCTGCGGAGGGCTGGAAGGCGCAACAAACTCGTCTAGGTCGATCCCATCTGCGATCCGAGTGGCAGCCGCGATGAAGGTCTCCATGAAAGAACGGAAGTCATGCTTCCTAGTGTTGGCCACCTTCAGAGACACCAGCTTGTCTTCTCTCGCTTATTTGCAGTGGACGCGGACCAAGGACAGAGCGACGTCAGCACCGCACCTGGCAGAAGACTTCTTCTACTCTTGCACTCGACCCGGAATCTCGTTCAGTCGAGTCATCAGCGACTCAAGGTCGTTCTGAAGTGTTTCTTCTGGCTAGAGTGATGTGTCGATGCGCGATACAGCGGCCTTCAGTCTTGCAAGGTAATCAACCACTGCAGCAATGCAGGACTCGAGGCGGAGCACGTTCATAGCAGTTTCATCCTTCACCGGAGAATTGATGGGATCCAAGCCAGTCTCCACTCGACTAGTCTCCTCTTCAAAGTTTTGGCAGAATTCTGTGGACATGATTCAAGAATAAGCTAACGCCCCTACAGCAAGTCAGTAACTACCAATCGGAGATAAGAGGTTACCTTCGAGCATGAGGAATAGCTTTTTGGCGAGTCCTCCCAGATAAAGCTCCAAGTCATTCTTCTTTCCTGCCAGTTCACCAGCTTTGTCGTCCAGGACCATATTGGCATTCTTCAGTCGAGTGACTTCTTGGTTGGCCACGTCAAGAGCAGCTTTCAGATTAGTGTTTTCTTCTTCAAGTTTGTTGACGGAAGCCAACTTCTCTTCTGCAAGCCTAGTCTTGTCTGTAGCCGCTTTCTGCGCCTCGGCAAGGTCAAGATCCTTCTTCTTCAAAGCATCCCTCAGTTTTTCTGCGAAAATCACAATAAGATCAGATTCGGAGACAGGCAAGAAGTGAGGAAAGTCGTCAAGATTCTCACCAAACATATCTTTTGCCTCCTCCTTCGCCTTCGTGAAATTCTCTTGGACAAGCTTTTGGTCAAGCTCAAGATGGATATACTTGTTCTCCAATTCGGTATAACGAGAAACAAGGTCACAAGATTTCTGCGGAAGTTCAGTCGACAAACATCAACGGCAGATCACTCCCGAGTGATTAAAGGAAAAATCGTACTATTTCTAAGACTATAGATGAATCTAAACATTCAACTGTAGTCTCGGGGACTACACCCAGTGGGTGCACTCAGCGTGCCCCCACTAGTTCTATCAGCTAGACTCAGAGTTGATCAGTCGACCGGAAGCAGTTAATTGTCAAAAAAAATCAGACCACAGCCGATTGCCAGCAATCGACCGCGGTCTCGGGGACTACACCCAGTGGGTGCACTCAGCGTGCCCCCACCAGTTTCATTGTTCCACTCGACCATGGTCGAGTGGAACAAGTAAAGTGAGAAATGTCAAGACACAAAGACTATAGTCGACTGCCAGCAGTCCGCAGTAGAACTGACACACCCAGTGGGTGCATGACAAATATCAAGATTTCCAGTCGGTGTTCAACTAACCTAGACATTGCTCTGGAGAGTTGAGCTCGCGTCATAAGCTGCTTGGCTGGCGGTTCGGATCGCCTTCACCTGCTCCATCATAATCCCCGCCTGACGTATGGCTTCCTTGGCAGCGCCTGCTTGGTCCTCCGGGACGTGGTAAGTGGAGAAGAGAGAAGGCGGGTCATCACTCGACGACGAAGGGCGGGCAACCGTCAACGGCTCCGCAAAGGACACGGTAGCCCGAGCAACATTGCTCCCCTCAGGAATCTGTGGTCCAGGTGCCGACGTAACCTACGCAGCCTTGCCAACAGTAGCCTTCCTGCTCCTCCTCTGCCTCAGCGGTGCTTCATCGCCATCGTCAGGAAGATTGATGACAATGTTAGGCAGAGCTGCAGGAGAAGTTCAAAATCAAAAATAAAGATTCAATCGACCGGAAGCGAAACCGCGCAGATCATACCAGGCTGAGAAGTCGCAGCATCTTCCATTTCTTGATCCTCATGCCTGGCCGAAGTCTCAGATGTAGCAGCACTGCGATTTTGCAAATATCAGTCGGTCAGCGATTGGATCGACCAAGAATGGAAAACATGAGTTATGACCGTTACCCAGAGACAGTCGGAATCTCCATCCTCATCTTCTGTAGGGCTTTCGCCGGTTTTGACGGGGCCGCTCAGGGTTTCTTCGACGCCTTTTCAGTTGGCGCCGGTGAAGTTGTCCAAGGACGTTTAGTCGACTGCCCAGCAGGCACGACTCCCTTGCCACGGTCAGTCGCAGGGTCGTGGGCGAGCTTGGACCTCCTTTCGGAACGAGGAGGCGCAACTTCCTCCTCCTCTTCCTCCTCCTCTTCCTCTTCGTCAGAACCTGCGTCTTCCTCACCCTCATCGGCGTCCGACTCCCACTCCTCTTGACTTTCGCCTCCGCTTCCTTCCTCCTCTTCGGCCTGCGCCTGCGCCCCGTTGGGCATCGAGTACAACTCAGTGGTTTCCTGAAAGACAGCAAGCAAGACAAAGGTCAATCGACTGATTTACGACGAAACAGAATAGATGGAGCAGTCGGAGGAAAATAGTCATACCTTATCCACCTCATAAGATTGGTCGAGTGGAACGATCCTCCTAGCTCCACGAGGGTTGTCCTTGTTCCCCGTGATGGCAGTCATCCACCTCTCCAATGTAACATCGTCGACCTCCTCTGGGTGGACCCGACTCGTGTCTGCAATACCAGAATACAGCCACATCGGGTGGCCCCGGTACTGGAGTGGTTGGATGCGCCACCGAAGGAAAACCTCTAGAAGGTCCATGCCGGTCACGCCATCACGAATCAACTGGACTACTCGCTCCATCAACATTTTCACCTGAGCCTTCTCCTTCGGAACTACTTTCAGAGAGGAGGGCTTGTTCACTCGACTCATAGAGAAGGGAGGGAGCCCGGTCGACTGCCCTGGCGTCGACCGGTCTTGGCAGTAGAACCAGGTTGACTGCCACCCTCTGACCGACTCGGGAAGGGTCATAGCAGGGAAAGCGCTCTTACTCCTCATCTGGACCCCGAGAGCCCCACACATCTGGATCACCTGGGTTCTCTCATAATTGGGGCTGGCCTTTTTCACCGTCTGAGAACGGCAAGTGAATATATGTTTGAAGAGGCCCCAATGCGGCCGACAACCCAAGAAATTCTCACACAAAGATATGAAGGCGGAGAGATAGGCGATGGAATTCGGAGTAAAATGGTGGAGCTGAGCTCCGAAGAAATTCAGAAATCCTCAGAAGAAAAGATGCGGCGGCAGAGAAAACCCTCGATCTACATGAGTCGCCAAGAGGACGCACTCACCCTCCTGAGGTTGCGGTTGACACTCCGCTCCCGAAAGCCTCGCTGCTCCGTGCTCGATCAGCCCCTCATTGGCTAGGTCATCGAGGTCCTTCTGGGTGATGGTCGAGCGGAGCTCGATCCAATCCCCTTGGATCCAACCCTGCGGCAGGCGAGACCGCGACGAGGATCCACCCCGACTGGGCACTCTCCCCTTCGCTTGCGTCGTCGCCTTCTTTGCCCGCTCCAAAGCCGCCGTCTTCTCCTTCACCATTGTCGCCGACGAAGCCCAAACGGAACAGCGGCGCTGGGCAGCTCGCGAGCGCAGCAGACGAATCTGGAGATGAGGGAGGAGAAAATGAGGAGGCACTGTTCGGAAAACCTCCGCCTGGTTCCTTATATGGGGTCACTTCCGAGTGGCTGACGGGTAGGCCCAGGCAATCCTGTCAAATCCCGAAACAGTCGCGCATGCGATACGTGGCGAAAAAGGCGGCGCGGAGATCGAGGCGTCCCTGTCTTATCCCATCCGAGTACCGCGGCCTTCTCCGCTTCGCGCGCTTCCCAAAATTTGGATCCCACTAAATCCGCTAACCACAGGGCAACTTGTCAGACGGAAGATCTCCTGCGATCCGTCACCCGGAAATCTCCAAGTTCATATAGTTCACTCGACAGATATAAAGAATGGATCAAGGCGACTGAAGAATGTTGACACCCTCACTTAAAAGTCATTGATCCAGAGCAAAAACACCTTTACAGTACCAGAAAGCAGGTCGGAAACATTGCCAACTCCGTCCTCACTCAATCCTCGATCCATTCGGGGCTACTGATGAAGTCATGTACCTAGGGTAGGGTTACGGACCTGTCCAAGGTACCCTCCCCAAGGACATCTCTTAGAAGAAGCCGTCTTCCAGTCGACCAAGAGGGATTCCACTCGACCGACTAGAAGACACTCGACGAACCTGAAGACACTCGACCATGAAGACTCACTCGACCACCAGGAGTTCAAGATCTACTCTGTATCCAAACGGTCTGTAATTAAGTAGTCTTAATGGTCATGATCACACTTTATGTAGGGCGTTACCTGTAACGCCAGACCTTAATGTACTTTAACCCTCTACTACGTGGGCTGGCTGGGGTCCTGGCGTCCTCTACATAAGCCACCCCCTCCACTGGTAGAAGGGTTCGCACCCCTGTACCTTTCACACACATAATCCAATCGACCGCCTCCGGGCTCCGAGACGTAGGGTTGTTACTTCTTCCGAGAAGGGCCTGAACTCGTAAAACACTCATGTGTACAACTGCTCCATAGCCAGGATCTTACCTCTCCATACCTACCCCCCATTCTACTGTCAGACTTAGAACCACGACAAAGAGCACATTAGCGGATGGCAAAGGTGGCGGACGGCAAAGATTAAACATATCTAACGGCGCGCCCCCCACCCCGCCCCTCTCTCTCTCTGTTTCTCTCCCCTGCTCCCACACGCGCGTCGCCGCCCCCACCACTCGCCGCCGCCCGGTCGCACCACCGCCCCGCCCCACCGG
>NC_041393.1:100623353-100625207 GCF_002162155.2 Triticum dicoccoides
GCACCCCGACACCGACATGACACCCCGACCCCCGACACCTCCCGAAAAGGTGTTCTTTGGCCTTCCAGAGGCCGACGGGGTCATATATTTGTGAATTATTAGTTAGGTCATATATTTTTCGATTTTGTTATGAAAAACATCATATATAATTGTGTTGATCGGGTAGTTTTAAATGTGCAGTTGTTTCATCGCTGCGAGGTTTGGTGTTCGACGACCTCGCCGTGCGTTTGACGAGCTATGCCCCTTCGTTCGTGGGTGAGCACAAATGACATGTCCTCCTCCCCCATTAATTATTTGATCTATTCCGATGAAACTTGATAGCTAGCTATATATGTGTCTTGAATCATCAGTATGCGTAACCAATATGTGTCTCCCGTTCGAAAGCGTCGTAGTTATAAATATGCATGCATTTGCATATTTATAACCTTGATTCTTTTGAATTGTCCAACGCTATCCATGGACAGCCCGAGTATGTGTAGATTGGGTTCGTTTTCCCATATGCTTTGCTCCGGATCCGACGCATAAATTTCGTCAGTGCCTCCCCTGTTGTTCTCCGGGTACACATCCTCTCTGTTTATTGCAGAGACGTGTATCAGGAGAACAGCGGGGAGGTGCTGCCGAAATTTTGCATCGGATCTGGAGCATAGCATGGGAAAATGAACCCAATCTACACATACATGGGTGGGATTAGGACCTATCATTACCTATTAGAGTGTAGGTTGCATGGACGTAATAAAATTGACAAAGTAGATCAACTGATGAATATATACATGGTGAATTACATATATAATTGTTGTGTGTCCAGTAGCTCTGAAAGTCAAGATGAGTGATCGTGTGTGGATGTATACCGGTCACACTGGTCAGAACAAATGGAGCGTTGAATGGTTCACAAAAACCAAGGGGTTTGTGCAAGCCGCATTTGCTAATGGCCAGAAGAAAACCTGGTGCCCCTGTTTACGGTGCGGCAATTGGGAAAAGAGGACAGAGGCTGAAATGGGCAAACACCTGCAGAAGAATGGTTTTACGCCCGATTATACAGTGTGGACATTTCATGGTGAGTCTGCCCAACGTGACCGAGCTGAGGTGGATCATCGTCGCACCGACGAGCATGGTACCGGGATGGAAAACATGGTGCAAGACTATGATGATGCTCGGGATTCGGACGAGGAGATGGAGGAATCTGCAAAGGCCTTCAATGAAATGTTGGAGTCTTCAAAACGTCCGCTCCACGAGCACACTGAGCTTTGTCAGTTGGATGCCATCTCACAAGTAATGGCTCTGAAGGCTCAGTTCAACTTGGGCAGAGAATGCTATGACGCAATTATGACAGTATTTAGACGCTTTCTACCCAAAGGCCATGTAATGCCTGCAAACCTGTACCAGTCGGACAAAATCCTCCGTGCACTGAAGATGCCCTATGAGAAGATACATGCCTGTGAGAAAGGATGTGCCTTATTTAGGCTTGACTATCCGGACTTGAACTATTGTCCCATTTGCAAGTCTTGCAGGTATATTGTGGTAGACAACAGTATGGGTGAGAAGACACAGACCAAAATCCCCGTTAGTGTTCTTCGGTATATGCCAATCGTACCAAGACCTCAACATCTTTTCATGGTCGAAGAGACGGCCAGACAGATGACATGGCACAAAACAGGCAAAAGAACCGAACTAGATACATATGGGAATCTGATGATGGTACACACATCGGATGGTGTTGCGTGGAAAAAGTTTGATGAATTACATGCTGACAAAGTGGCAGATCCGAGGCATCCTCGAGTCGGCATCAACACGGATGGGTTCACTGTGTTTGGTATGGCGGCAGCCCAATACAGTTGTTGGCCCGTATTTGTATTT
>NC_041393.1:100625357-100687858 GCF_002162155.2 Triticum dicoccoides
TAATTCCAGGGCCCAACTATCCAGGGAAAAATATGAATGTGTACATGCAGCCGCTTAAGGACGAATTGCAAGAAGCCTGGGATGATGGGTTCAAGACATACGACGCCTATAGCAAACGGAACTTCATAATGCATGTCTGGTACATGTACTCGACGCATGACTTGCTGGCGTACGCGCTATTCGTTGGCTGGTGTGTGCATGGAAGGTTCTCGTGCCCCACATGCAAGGGAGCTCTTGAGTTTCGTTGGCTTCAGGCCGGTCGCAAGTTTTCTTGCTTCGACATGCATAGACAGTTCCTGCATCCTCGCCATAAGTTCAGGAAAGACAAGAAGAACTTCATCAGAGGTAGAGTTGTCAAAAACTCTGCACCACCTACATTGACAGGCCAATAGACCCTGGATCAGTTAAACGCTCTCGATCCAGATCCACAGCGTCCAGGGTACTTCAAGGGGTATAATACTAAGCACGTGTGGACTCACAAAACATGTTTATGGGATCTGCCTTACTTCAAAGACCTCCATTGCCCACACAACATTACCGTGATGCACACTGAGAAGAATATCACTGAGGCACTTTTTGGTACATTGTTCGGCATAGATAGGAAGTCAAAGGATAATACTAAGGCTAGAGTCGATCTGGAGGCGCTATGTGATAGGCCGTTACAAAACATGAAAGAACCGAAAGGAAAGCAGAACTGGACGAAGCCAAAGGCATGGTTCAATCTTGGAAGGCCAGCTATGAGGGAAATTATCTTGTGGGTGCAACAGCAGTTGATGTTCCCCGATGGGTATGCAGCGAATCTAAAGAGGGGAGCGAATCTTGATAAATTGAAGATATTTGGTCTCAAGATTCATGATTGGCACATATGGATTGAGCGGGTAATGCCGGTGATGTTGCGTGGCTTCATCCCTGAGGATGAATGGCTAGTACTGGAAGAACTCAGCTATTTCTTCCGTGTTCTGTGTGTGAAAGAATTATCGCCTGGCGTGCTAGAAGAAATGGAAGAGTTGGTGCCGGAGTTGATCTGCAAGTTAGGGAAGATCTTTCCACCGGGCTTCTTTAATCCAATGCAGCATTTGATTATGCATCTCCCAACCGAGGCAAGATTGGGGGGGGCCGTGCAAAATCGTTGGTGCTACCCAACTGAGAGGATGCAGAAGACGCTTCGAGAAAAATGTAAAAATAAACGTAGAATTGAAGCATCGATGGCTGAGGCATTCATCACAGAGGAGGCGGCAAACTTCGTAACAGCACACTACGAAGCCAAAAATCGTCATTTGCATAATCCGAAGCCTTGGTACAATGCTGACGACCCTAAAAAGGGTGGATCCAACCTCAGCCTATTCAAAGGGAATCTCGCACCAGCTAGTGTTTCACATCCAGTATCTTTGGATAACGAAGAATGGCGGACCATTTTGTTGTATATCTTCAACAACCTGATAGAAGTGCGGTCGTACATCGAGTAAGTTCTCGGTACATTGTTTCACAACTTCTATTTCCTTTGAACTGCTCTTACTCCTGGATATGTCATACAGTCGATACGTCGCCATATTCTCGTATGGAGCGGAGATCCAAAAGGATTCCGTCAAAGAGTATGAGCTTCTCGCAAAGCAAGGAGGCGGCTATCCCGGTTTCATCTCTTGGTTCAAACAAACGGTAATTTCTATTAGACAATTTCATTTCATTCGCTAATTTGTGTGTAATGCAACAATCCTTTCATATTAAACTTGTAGGATAATTCAGAGTCTATGGACGCTGAATTGAGACAAGTCGCTAATGGTTTTGACTATAAGGTCCATTCATTTGACAAGTACGACATCAACGGGTATCGCTTTCGTACCTATGGCAAAGAGCAATCTATGGCCGACCGAAAGTCTACAAATTGTTGTGTATCTGCTATCGGCGAAGGAGGTATCGAGTATTATGGGAGAGTTGAAGCAATTTATGAACTTCTGTTCTATGGTGAAAACCCACCGAATGTCGTAGTCTTCAAATGTTATTGGTTTCAGCCGAAGGAGACTAGAAGGACTCATGAACATATAGGGCTAGTTGAAATCAACCAAAGCACCCATTTAGATGTTCCTGATGTTTATATTATGGCTCAACAGGCGACCCAAGTATTCTATCTACCGTGGGCCTGCCAAACTAATCCAAATCTGAAAGGTTGGGATGTCGTTTATGAAGTGCCGCCACGTGCTAGACTTTCTCCCCCAAAGGAAGAGGATTATGAACCTCACATTAACCCAGACACATATGAAGGAGAATTCTTCCAAGAGACACGTCTTTCCAAAAAGCATTTCAAGAACCGCTATACTTCACCCCAAAACATTGAAGTAGACAGCGACAGTGAATCCGACATCACCCCAGAGGAGGAATAAGAAGAGCCGGAACAAGAAGAGGTCACTGCTGCGGATGACCTGTCAATGCTTGACCGATTACGTCAAGGTGGCCTTGCACATGTTGATGCCAATGAACCCTATGAGCCCATCATTGATTATAGTGATGATGATGATTATGCATTTATTGATGATACTGATCGAGATTATTAGTAGTGTCAGGTATTCAATTTTTTTATGTTGTACTTGATGATGATACACTTAAGTGATATACATATTATTATTCATGTCGGTACTTTTTTTTATGTTGTACTAATTTCATTTATTCTTTGTCATGGCAGGTGTTGAAAGATGGTGGGCGCTGGTCGGGAGCGCGCCGAGGCCCCTTCTTCATCGGCGCGTGGTGTGAGGTCTTCCATTCCACATGCACCTCTCCGCCGAGCATTGCTGGACAGTATGGCGACACCGCCGGGCCCTTCTTCGTCGACCGTGGTGCCCAGCAGGGGGCGAGGTAAAAAGAAGAGAGGAGGTGGAGCACGTGGTCGCGGTAGAGGAGGTAGGGTGACTCTTATGGCGCCTTCCTCGCTGCCGCCCCCAGCTGTTTCACCCGAGCACGTGACTGCTAGGGTGGACTCGTCTGAGGAGGAGGCTACACGGACTCCGGTCCACGAGCCTCCGGTCCATGGGTCTTCGGCCCACGAGCCTCGGGTCGACGGGCCTTCAGCCCACGAGAGTTGGGCCCACGAGACCCCGGAGGAGCACACGTCTGGATGGGGTACTTGGTCGGGTCAGCCTGAGGAGCCGAGTGGCCATGCTGATGATGGCGGGGAGCCGAGTAGCCATGCTGATGATGGCGGGGAGCCGACTGATTTTTAGGAGGAGGGGGGCAACGTCTACCAGCGTGGTGCTACACGGCTCCCGTCCGTGCCGGCGACCCGCGAGCAGAGGTGGTTGATTTTCCCTGATGGGGAGAGGTAAGTGCATTTAATCTTTTTGTACCTTCTGCATTCACGTTTCTTCAAATAACTAATGCGTTGGGCTTGTCATGCTGCAGGGGTTGGGACCACCATGAAAGTGTCCGCCGGCCCAACTCCGTCCTTGGAGTTCTGATTCGGCAAAACTTTCCGGGGTTTGTCACGTTGCCTGGTGAGGGTCGGCTTCCAGAGGTTGGATTGAGTTGGGAGCACTACTTGGCTGGCCCGGCCCCGCCGGGTGAGATTATTGACGGTGTCTTGTGCAAGACGAGGGCAGACGTGGTGATCAGAAAGTTCTGGGTAATTTCTCCTTTACACAATTAAAAATCTTCAACTAGCTAGTTATTAATTGTACTAATCAATATTGTCTCATTTGATTGCAGACATTCTATAGGTGTGAGGAGGGATACGAGGAGGAGGCGGCAGATGTTATCCACAAGGAGTGCAAGCGCCTACTTCAGAACTTACGGCATGAGGCTTGGGTGCAGGCTGTTCGAGACTACTACGCCGGGCGTGGTATCAAGAAGCCCAAGTAGGAGTGTCACGATAAGTTCTTGAGTAAGGAGCAGTACATGAAGGTAATTCTTAAGGCCTTGTACTTAATTCCTTCATTTAGTAATTCATAGCCGTAGCGCTGAAGTTTCTATTTGCTAACTTAGGCCCCTCTGAGATGGTGTGCGGATCGGATGGATTGTTGGGAGGTGTTGGTCAATGCGTGATGCTCAAAAGAATGGCGGGCCACCCACAACAAGGCCAAGGACAAACGTGCCCAAATGGAAGGTGTGCCACACCACCAAGGCAGCTCCAACTTATTTCAGTACGGGCGGAACTGGGTATGTGGTTTGCTTCATGATTCATGCAATTCATTCATCATGCTAGCTTTAGCCCTTTAATTACTAATTTACTTTGTTTCTCTCTTTCAGGCATGCTACAATAAGGCAGATAAGGTGCCAGAGGTGTACGACCTATATGCCATGGCCCACACTGGCCCTTACAAGAAAGTCAAGGCATTCTCTGCGTCTGACCTCGATGATGCAAAGAACTTCACCAACATCTCCGCCCATGACAAGCTCGTGCAATATAGAGATCAGGGGAAGGCGAGGAAAGGGGAGGACTTTAACCCGAGCCAGGGTCCCATTGATACAGAGTTGTTGATGATATCTGGTGGCGGGAGGTCCCATGGCTCCATAGCCATGGGACATGGACTTATCCGTTGTCCTAGCACTCTCCCGGAGATCAAGGCGCGCCAGTCGAGCTCCGCTCCTGAGATAAGGCCTCGTGAACGGCCAGTCCAACTCGCCATCAAGGTTAGTTATACGTACTCAGCTATCTTTCTCCATTACATTGTGTGCGCTTCCATCAATGATTACAAATGGTCATGTGAGTGGTGTTGCAGGCTGCTATACAAAGTGAGAGAGATAGAATGGAGAAACTTCTGGCGGAGGCGGCGGAGAGGCAGCGGGAGTTGGAGGAGAGGACGACAAAGATGTTGGAGGAGGAGAGGGCACGGAATGACATGCAGGCAAGGGCCATGTATGAGCTCCTTGTGGTAAGTTTCTTCTGCAGATTACTTGCTAGTCTTAACATTTGAGTCTCATTACTAACTAGTATGACTCTGTTGTGAAAACCGAATGTGCAGTCTGTGTGCGAGAAGTCCGATCAGACCGCTCCGCCGATGCCAGTGATTGCTCCTGGGAGCACGGTGAGTTTAATTTGAATGGACATTACTTGCTAGTCTTAACATTTGAGTGTTATAATGCTAACGAGACATTGGAAATGATCTTTGGTGCAGCTTAACTCCAGAAACGCATCGCACGATCCTTCTCCAGCTACCGGCACGAGCCAGCCCGCTCCTACACCTCCCTGATCACGGTAAGTTTCTCTAGACTTAGACTTAGCTTTATTTCCTCCAATATGCTTACCATAATGACCTAGAGTTAGCTTCTTTTCCTTCAAAATGACTTAATAAGCTTACTTATGTCAAAAATTGCATAATTAGCTTAGTTAGCTCATAAACGATCCATTTTACCTAAGTTAGCTCTAAAATGACTCATTTTACCTTAGTTAGCTTACAAGTGATCCAATTTATCCAAGTTAGCTCTAAAATGACCCATTTTACGTAGATTAGCTCCTAAATGATCCATTTTACCTACGTTAGCTTTAAAATGACCCATTTCACCTATGTTAGCTCCTAAATGACCCATTTCACCTAGGTTAGCTCCAAAATGACACATTTCACCTTAGTTAGCTCAAAAACATGGCATTTCACCTTAGTTAGCTCATAAATGACCCATTTCAACTAAGTTAGCTCCAAAATGATCCATTTCACCTAGGTTAGCTCATAAATGATGCATTTGACCTAGGTTAGCTCGTAAACGACCCATTTCACCAAGGTTAGCTCATAAACGACCCATTTCACCTAGGTTAGCTCATAAACGACCTATTTCACCTAGGTTAGCTCATAAACGACCCATTTCACCTAGGTTAGCTCATAAACGACCCATTTCACCTAGGTTAGCTCATAAACGACCTATTTCACCTAGGTTAGCTCATAAACGACCCATTTCACCTGGGTTAGCTCATAAACGATCCATTTCACCTAACTTAGCTCATAAACGATCCATTTCACCTAACTTAGCTCATAAACGATCCATTTCAACTAATTTAGCTCATAAATGATCCAGTTCACCTAAGTTAGCTAATAAATGGCATATACTTCTTCTTCTAGTCTTCTTCTTCTTCTATTCTTTTTCTAACTTTCTTATTTGTCATTTTGCAGGTTTCATTCACTTCACGGAAGCCAGCACCATATGATGGATTGCTTGTTTTTTCCTTTGATGCACTTCTTGTATTTTGCTCGCTTGCTATGATGAAACTTTGCATATTGTAATATGTATGGATTGATGGGACTATGTGCAACCTACTATGTATGTATGGATGGATATATATGTGCTGGATATTTATGTGATGGATATATATGTGCTGTGATATATATGTGTGTTGTGATATTTATGTGATGGATATATATGTGTTGTGTGTTGTGATAATTGTTGGATATAAGAAAAACAGAACTAAAAAGAGGCAGTGCAGGCTCTTTGCCGTCCGCCACTGACGGCAAAGATCCCTTTGCCGTCCGCCACTGTAGGCAAAGGGGACACGTGGTGCCCACCTGTGCTTCCTGGCACCTGTGCCATTTGGCAAATTTGCCTATCGTGGCGGACGGCAAAGGTTTTGCCGTCAACTGGCTGACGGCAAAGAAAAGCTGATGGCAAAGACATAACCTTTGCCGTCCGCTGTGGCTGACGGCAAACCACCATGGGCGTTGACACACTACTGACGTCAACTGGCGGACGGCAAAGGGGTGGTCAAATTTGCCATCCGCTGGCGGACGGCAAAGGCCGCCATTAGCCACCTAACGGACTAACGCTGGCGGACGTCAAGTATTTTGCCGTCCCTCCCCTTTCCCGTCCGCCACTATAGGCAAAGGACTCTTTGACGTCCGCCGTGAAAAGCAGACGGCAAAGGACCTGTTTGCCGACCCTGTCTTTGCCGTCACTCTTTGCCGTCCGCTGCTGACGGCAAAGCTCTTTGCCGTCCACTGTCCGTGCCTTTGTCGTCCGTCGTGGCGGACGGCAAAATACTGGATTCCTGTAGTGGAGGGTGGAGGGTGCGCCCTACCCCCCTGGGCGCGCCCCCTACCTCGTGGGCAACTCGTGTGCCCTCCGGACTCTGTTTTCTTGCACGATACTTCTTTTTGTCGGTATAAAATTCATTATATAACCTCCCGAAGGTTTTGACCACCGTACCACGGCGAAACCCTCTATTTCTTGTTTTGAGTTGTCTCTGCTGCAGATTAGAGCAATATGTTGTCCCCCTCGTACAACAATGTGGGCGACGGTGCTTGGTTAATGAAGATAGAGACGAAGCGAGAAGAAATCGGGGAAATCAAGGAAGGTGACAAGATCAAGGGGGTCACAAAGGAGCAAGTCCCGACAGTAGAAGAAGAGGGCTTCTCTCAACCTTACAAAAATTATCTTACCCCAACTGAGATTGAAGCTTTCAAGATGATTGATCTAGCTCGAATACAAAATAAGTATCTCACACGTGAAAATATTTTTGTTGCAAGAGCATATCACCGCACTCAAGGTCACTATCCGCAAGTTGGAGGACCTCTTACGCTCGATGTGCGACACTACATCATCAACAACTCCAACATCACCACCCCCGAACAAAGAGACATAAACACATGGGTATGGGCACTCCCCTTGGCAACTGCCAAGCTTGGGGGAGGTGCCCCGGTATCATATACCAATCACACTTCTATCTTTACCATTTTTCTTAGTTCGATCCTTTCGGTTATATCTTGATCCAGTAGAATAAAGTTTAGTATGATCTAGCTTTGAGTCTTTGTGTTGATCCCTATCTATGTAATCAAGTCCGTGAGCTATATAATAAAGATTAGTTTTGAGTCGAGGGTTTTGCTATCTTGCTATGATCTTGAGGGAATAAAAGAAAAGGAAAGAATAAAAAGAAATAAAAAGATCATATTGATCTTATGGAGAGTAATGACTTCACATATAAGAAAATGATGAATAAAAGTTGTTGAGAGTTGACAAACATAGTTTTGGTCATCGTTGCCATTAATAGGAAGTAATAAAGAAAGAGAGGTCTTCACATATAAATATACTATCTTGGACATCTTTTATGATTGTGAGCACTCATTAAAATATGACATGCTAAAAAGTTGATGTTGGACAAGGAAGACAACGTAATGGGTTATGTTTTCTTATATCCAAAATAAATTATATTGTCAAGGATCATCCAACATGTTGAGCTTGCCTTTCTCCCTCATGCTAGCCAAACTCTTTGCACCAAGTAGAGATACTACTTGTGCTTCCAAACATCCTAAACCCAGTTTTACCATGAGAGTCCACCATATCTACCTATGGATTGAGTAAGATCCTTCAAGTAAGTTGTCATTGTTGCAATCAATAAAAATTGCTCTCTAAATATGTATGATTTATTAGTGTGGAGAAAATAAGCTTTATACGAGCGTGTGATATGCAAGAAATAAAAGCGATGGACTGCATAATAAAGGTCCCTATCACTAGTGGCAATATAAAGTGACGTTCTTTTGCATTAAGATTTTGTACATCCAACCATAAAAGCACATGACCCTCTGCTTCCCTCTGCGAAGGGCCTATCTTTTATTTTTGTCTTCTACCTTATACAAGAGTCATGGTGATCTCCACCTTTCCTTTTTACACTTTATCTTTTGACAAGCACTATTTGTTGGAAATATCCTGATATATATACCCAATTGGATGTGGGTTTTCATAAAGCATTATTCTTGACATTACCCTTGAGGTAAAATGTTGGGAGGCAAAACTATAAGCCCATGTCATTCTCTATGTCTGATTGAAACTTCATACCATAAGTATTGCGTGAGTGTTAGCAATTGTGTAAGACTAAATGATAAATACCCATGAGACGGCAAAACTATAAGACATGTGAAAGTTCACATACCATAAGACTTGCTGAAAAGCTCTTATATTGACTCTTTCTGATGTTATGATAAATTGCAATTGCTTCAATCACTGAGATTATAGTTTGCTAGTTTTCAATGAAGTTTCTGATTCAGACTTTACATTGTGAATAGATTTTTACTTTAGCATAAGAAATCATATGATGATATATATGTTGTTGTTCTAAGAATGAGCATGATGCCCTCATGTCCGTATTTTATTTTATCGACACCTCTATGTCTAAACATGTGAACATATTTTTCGATATCGGCTTCCGTTTAAGGACAAGCGAGTTCTAAGCTTGGGGGAGTTGATACGTCCATTTTACATCATGCTTTTATATCGATATTTATTCCAATATGGGCTGTTACTACACATTATGTCACAATACTTATGCCTTTTCTCTCTTATTTTACAAGGTTTACATGAAGAGGGAGAATGTCGGCAGCTGGATTCTGGGCTGGAAAAGGAGCAAAATATTAGAGACCTATTATGCACAACTCCAAAAGTCCTGAAACTCCACGAAAGTCAGTTTTGGAATATATTAAAAATGTTGGGCGAAGAAAGCACCAGAGGGGGCCATCACCTGCCTCGTGGGCCACCTAGAAGCCCCCCGATGCCCATCTTCTGGTATAAGGTGTCTTTTTCCCTAGAAAAAATCATAAGGAAGCTTTCGGGACGAAGCGCCGCCGTCTCAAGGAGGAACCTTGGCGGAACCAATCTAGGGCTCCGGAGGAGCTATTCTATCGGGGAACATCCCTCTAGGAGGGGAAAATTGTCACCATCGTCATCACCATCGATCCTCTCATTGGGAGGAGGTCAATCTCCATCAACATCTTCACCAGCACCATCTCATCTCAAACCCTAGTTCATCTCTTATATCCGATCTTTGTCTCAAAACCTCAGATTGGCACCTGTGGGTTGCTAGTAGTGTTGATTACTCCTTGTAGTTGATGCTAGTTGGTTTACTCGGTGGAAGATCATATGTTCAGATACTTTATGCATATTAATACCCTTCTGATTATGAACATGAATATGATTTCTGAGCAGTTACATTTGTTTCTGAGGACGTGGGAGAAGTCTTGTTATAAGTAGTCATGTGAATTTGGTATTCGTTTGATATTTTGATGAGATGTATGTTGTCTCTCCTCTAGTGGTGTTATGTGAACGTCGACTACATGACACTTCACCATTGTTTGGGCCTAGAGGAAGGCATTGGGAAGTAATAAGTAGATGATGGGTTGCAAGAGTGACAGAATCTTAAACCCTAGTTTATGTGTTGCTTCGTAAGGGGCTGATTTGGATCCACATGTTTCATGCTATGGTTAGGTTTACCTTAATTCTTCTTTCATAGTTGCGGATGCTTGCGAGTGGGGTTAATCATAAGTGGGATGCTTGTCCTAGGAAGGGCAGTACCCAAGCACCGGTCCACCCACATATCAAATTATCAAAGTAGCGAATGCGAATCATATGAGCATGACGAAAACTAGCTTGACGATAATTCCCACGTGTCCGCGCTTTCCTTTATATAAGAGTTTTTACAGGTTTGTCCTTTGCTAGAAAAAGGATTGGGCCACCTTGCTGCACTTTGTTTACTTCTTGTTACCCGTTACGAATTACCTTATCACAAAACTATTTGTTACCGATAATTTCAGTCCTTGCAGAGAATACCTTACTGAAAACCGCTTGTCATTTCCTTCTGCTCCTCGTTGGGTTCGACACTCTTACTTATCGAAAGGACTATGATAGATCCCCTATACTTGTTGGTCATCAGCACTCCCTTGTCGAAGAGGCAGGGAGATAGCAGCCGCAGGATACACATATGACTTGCAACATAACCTAGCCAATAAAGCTGGCCAGACTAGATCAATCTACGGATCAAGAGGTCGTGCCCCGGCGTGAGACAATGGCTATGAAGCCCGGCGTGATGACCATTATTATACTTGAGATCAGAACCAAACTCGGATGTCAGCCGGCCTCCACCGCGATATTGCATGATATAGAGGGGCCGCACACCCTTTATGCTTCACCGATGAGGTAATGCATCACCAATTTCCGGAAGGGTTTAAACCCGTAAACATTGAACAATACGATGGAACGACGGATCCGGCCGTCTGGATTGAAGATTTTCTTCTCCACATTCACATGGCTCAAGGAGATGATTTCCATGCCATTAAATATCTTCCTCTAAAGCTAAAAGGACCAACATGACAATGGCTGAACAGCCTACCAGAAAACTCCATTGGAACCTGGGAAGATTTGGAAGATGCTTTTCAGGCCAACTTTCGGGGCACTTATGTCCGGCCACCGGATGCTGACAACTTGAGTCACATAACCCAGCAACCAGGTGAATCAGCTCGCAAGCTCTGGAATCGGTTCCTAATTAAAAAGAATGAGATCGTGGATTGTCCGGACGCCGAGGCCTTAGCAACCTTCAAACACAGTGTCCAGGATGAATGGCTCGCCCGACACCTCGGGCAGGCCAAAGACCATGGGAGCCTTAACTGCACTTATGACCCGCTTCTGTGCGGGTGAGGATAGTTGGTTGGCTCCTAGAAGCAATAGCACGGGCGACCCCGGCACTTCTGAGGCCAGGGATGGCAATGGTAAACCTCGCCGTAATAAAAATAAGCGTCAGAACAACAATGACGACGTAGATGATACGACAGTTAATGCCAGATTCAGTGGTTCTAAAATTGGTCAGCGGAAGAAACCTTTTAAAGGCAACAGGGACGGTCCATCCAGTTTGGATAAAATCCTTGAGAGGCTCTACCAGATTCATGGCACACCCGATAAGCCTGCCAACCACACCAACAGGAATTGTTGGGTCTTTAAATAGGCCGGTAAGATAAATACTGAACACAGGAGAAAGGGGCCTCCAAGTGAAGATGCTGATGAGCCCCGTCAGCCAAACACCAGGGGTTAGAAGCAGTTTCACCCCGAGGTGAAAACAGTGATTATGATCTATGTCACTCACATCCCCAAAAGGGAGCGCAAGCATGCACTAAGGGACGTCTACGCAGTAGAGCATGTCGCCCCCAAGTTTAACCCATGGTCAGTCTATCCGATCACCTTTGATCGCAGGGATCACCCAACTAGTCTCCGTCATGAGGGTTCGGCTTCCCTGGTACTTGATCCAATTATTGACAGATACCATCTCACTAGAGTCCTTATGGACGGGGGCAGCAGTCTCGAGTTGATCTATGAAGACATTGTCCGCAAGATGGGCATTGACCCATCAAGAATCAAGCCTAGTAACACTACCTTTAAAGGCGTGATACCGGGCGTGGAGGCCCATTGCGCGGTCACACTGACATTGGAGGTAGTATTCGGCTCCCCAGATAACTTCCGCAGTGAAGAATTAATCTCCGACATCGTCCCTTTCCATAGTAGCTATCATGCACTGCTCGGACGAGCTGCTTTCGCCCACTTTAATGCAGTCCTGCACTACGCTTACTTGAAACTTAAGATGCCTGGACCTCGGGGCGTTATTACAGTCAATGGAAATATGGAGCGCTCCCTCCGTACTGAAGAGCACACCGCGGCCCTTGCAGCCGAGGTGTATGGCGGCCTTATCAAGCCGAACAGTCCGTCGGCCAATAAAGCCAATGATGTATCTAAACGAGTCTGGTTCGTGCATAATTGCAATAAATCAATGAATCCGAACCTTGATTAGCAGTTCGGCCTCCGCTGATCGCCCCATCAGGTTGCGGCTTACGTACCGCGCGTACATAACTACACAGTAAAAATACCCTGGGCGGCGCCGGAGGCACACTGCGGAAAGGGTCCATAGTATGGCTTGACCCCATCTGGACTACATATACCTTTTTTCACTCCAGGTTCATCAAGAGCCCTACTTGCTATATGGTTGTTTTAGGAGATCCTTTTAAGGCTAGCATTTCCCAACCATCAAATACTCCTATCAAAGGACTTATTTCTAAGGAGAAACAACGCAGACGCGTGACAAGGCATCACTCGAGTTTTTGTATTATTATTTTTCGGCCATATGTTAGACTTTCCCTTATGTAAAACTTTTTCTTTTTCTCTTTAGGCATGTAACATGACCTTAATATTAAATGGTATTATCTGTTGAATATGCCTCGACGTATTAATAAGGATATAAAGGAAGAAGGTGATCATCACCTTTTTGGTTGGGTTCTTATATATCTTGTCATCCATGTTCCCCCTTACGTTTGACTGACATACGTGGTTCAGCACGACCTTCATACCAGGGGTTGTATTCGGCCTTGCAAACTCTTAAGTTCGAACACCTATAGGGAACTCTTTGGCATCCCGGATATTGCATTATATGCATCGGCTCTGAATCATGTATTTGGTCTATAGTTGGGTTGCCCGGCTCCTGTGTTTGCCACCTTACGTTCCACAAGTTTGGCTAAGGTAGTAAAGATAGAACTACTGCAATTATATTTCTGGTTCGTCCGGTTAAGTACCTCGATAGATAAAGCCGAAAAGTGACTGTCATGGTATGCGAGAGCGGGTCAGCGATCCTGTACCTTAGTGTTATGCTACAAATAGTTCGCGATTTATGCCATGTTATACAAGGGGTTGGGCTTCGACCAGCCGCATTGCAAAGGCGTCGTACTCCGGATTCCCGTTCACGCAACAAGGGGCTAGTACTTAGTGCCACCAATGGACTCTTATGGCTAAGTGAAAGTACTAAAGCCGCATAGTCTTATTGCCTAGTTCATCTCGCAAGACGCCTCCTAGATTGGACCAATACACTGGATAAAGTGCGGTCATGCGTTCCCGAACAGCCCTGTAATATTTACATGGGGGCAGAAGTCGACGACTGGCAAACTTTCAGACTTATAAATTAAAACGGCCAAACAGGAGTATAAACTAATCATAAAGCGCAAGCATAAATATTTTACACCATAAGTTCATTACACGGTTCTTACAAGCCGGACTCTACTAATCAAATATGATATCTTTTGAGCACTGGCCCTCTATGATGCGGGCTCCCTCGAGGACCTCACCGAAGTACTTCTCCGACCGCCGATGATCCTTGCCTTCAGGCGGCCCCACGGTGGAAATCTCGCTGGCCTTCATCTTCGCCATTGTACCTTGACTCGGGCGAATGCCATCCCGGCACCTTCTATGCAGGCCGACCGCTTGATGGCGTCAACCCGAGGACACGCCTCGACCAACTGCTTCACAAGTCTGAAGTAGCTGTTGGGTATGGGCTGGCTGGCCAAAGATGGACTATTATGTCCTTCATGGCTAGTCCGGTCACCCTGTGCAGCTCTGTCAGCTGCTTCAGCTGATCGCTGAGGGGCGTCGGATACTCTAGCGCAAGCTTTTTTGACCAGAATAGCTTCTCCATTGAGCCCCCCTCTTCGGTGCGGTAGAACTTGGCGGCATCAGCAATACTCCTCGGCAGATCCACAAATGCGCCTGGAGAACTCCAAACCCGGGTCAGCAAAATGTATATCTTCCTTGTAAATTTACTCTGCATAAGAAAGGCCTTACCAGCCGCTATTTGCCTCGCCTCTTGGATCTCCTGGCGAGCTCCCTGGGCCACAACCCGGGCTTCTCTCACACTTTCCAGCACTTTGGTGAGCCCGGGCTTGTTCCAAACTCTTATGCTCCAAAGACTCGCACTTGGCGATGGCATCCTTAAGCTCTTGTTCGACCTCCCCCACCCGCGTCTCATGTCTTTGGCGGGTGGTTTTCTCCACCTCTAACGCCTTGGCTACTTTGTCAGCGGCTGCCTTGCTCACCTCCGCCTCCTTCTTGGCTTGGGCGAGGGTGCTCTTGAGGGACTCGACCTCGTCTGCGCCAACTGTGAGTATAGTCAGAACATTTAGTAAATTTAAAGACTTAACACACATATCACTTCGGGGCTGTATTAGTGCCGCATACCTTGAATTTCGTCAAACCGCTTATTAACGCGGTCCAGTTCCTTATCGGCTAGCCGAAGCTTCCGATTGAGCTCGGAAATCTCTACGGCTTGGGCAGTAGCCACCAGCATAGAAGCCTGTCCAACAAGATAGTATGATACATTATCAATTTGTTTTTAATCCTATATCCGGATTTTTCTTATCATGACAAAGTCTCAGGGGCTATTGTCTATACATAGATTCAGCCTATATATATATATATATATATATATATATATATATATATATATATATATATATATATATATATATATATATATATATATATATATATCCAAACAAAAAAACTTGTAAAGAGTATTACATCACATACCTCAAAGCCTGTCAGTAGGCTGTTGAAGGCTTCGGTCAGTCCACTCTTTGCAGACTGAACCTTTTCCATAACTGCACCATGTGGTGTTCCTCCATGATGGACACACATTGCAGTGCTTACTGCAGAGTGTCAGTGGCCTCTGGATTGACAAAGGCCACCGACGGAGGTGCTGCTCCTCTCCCCTCTGTCGAGGGGGGTGTTGGTCCAAACCCGGAGCCGTATTGGTCTCCGGGATGGTGTTTGGTGAGGCCTCGAACTGTTGAGGCCCCCCACACTCGATGGTCATGGGGGTCGTCGTGCCCCTCTCTACAACGTCCAAGGTGTTATCCTCAGGCGCCTTCTGGACGGCCTCGTCCGCTCCCCCTTGGCCAGGAGATGTCCTTTGGGATGACACCTCGGAGTCCTCCATGGCAGGGGGAAGAAGGCGTGCAATGGTTCATCACTCTCCACCTCTTCAGGTGCAAGAGAGTTCCCTTCCAAAGAAGAGGGAATCGGGATCTCACGTGGAGAGCTGAAAGGCAAAGAAAAGACTTGATTCATATAACAAAGGCAGCTTAAGCAATAACTGAACAAGTAAGTTTTTGATACTAACGTTTCCGTCAGGGGTTTCTCCCTTTGGATCCTCTTTGGGCTGTGTTCGGACTGTGAGTCCGAACTATCCGAGAGGACTACCCTCCCCTTCTTCGGCGTCGCTCTCTCCAGGTTCTCGGAGGTTGTCCTCTTTCCCATCCTTGTCTTGCGTGGGAGTCGCTCTCCACTTCCTACTCCTCCTCTCCGTCCTCGTCTTCCTCGTGAGAGGAGACAGCCTTGGTCTCTCCGGACAATGCATCCGAAGGACCTCTGCGGCGGGGCCCGTCCTTGGACCCCTTGCCCTTCTTCTTGATTTTCTCCTCCGGTGCCTGATAGGGCGTCGGGACCAGCATCTCCTCCAGCTGAGGAGTGACTAGGTCTTCGAGCAACATAACTGGACTCTTAATCCACTTTGACTTCTTGGTCCAGCCCTACAAAAAGGTGGGTTGATGAGTTTCATATTGATCGAATACATAAACCAAATATATCTTAGGAAAATTAAACACTTACCGGAGTGGCCGGATTCTTGGCGTTGATATCGGCGTCTTCGGTCTCCATGGGCCAGCTCTTCTGCGCCTTCAAGAGCAGCTTCACATTCCCTCGTGCATTGTGCCAAGGAAATGCTGCAGAGTCCGTGGCTCCTCCGGATTGAACTCCCACATGGGGGAAGTCTGGCGTTGGCAGGGGAGGATGCGGCGGAAGAGCTTAATCCGCACTATGTTGGTTAGACCAACGTTTTTGCTCAGCACGTTGGTGATACGCATTTGCAGCGTTTGTACCCCCGTTTGAGACCCCCGGTCGAGGCCCTTCGTGGTCCAGGAGACGAGCCTCATGGGGGGTCTGGATCTGAATTCCGGGATCGCCGCCCACTTAGTGCGGCGCGGCTGAGTGATATAAAACCACTCTTGTTGCCAGATCTTGATGGTCTCCATAATGGCCCCCTTGGGCCATGTGGCGTTGGGCAGCTTGATGATCATAGCTCCACCATAGTCTGCGTGCTGCCTGTCGACCACCTTCGGCTTCACATTGAAGACCTTCTACCACAGGCTGAAGTGTGGGTGGATGCGGAGAAGAGCCTCACACATGACGATAAACACCGAGATGTGGAGGAAGGAGTTCGGGGCTAGATCATGGAAATCTATCTCATAGTAGAACATAAGGCCGCGGAGGAATGGGTGGAGTGGAAAACCTAACCCTCTAAGGAAATGGGGAAGGAAGACAACCCTTTCACCGGGCTCCGGAGTGGGAATGATCTGACCCTTGGGAGGGAGCCTATGCGCAATGGTGGCGGCGAGGTATCCCGCACTCCAGAGATCCTTTATCTCCTTCTCCATGACAGAGGAGGCCTCCCACTTGCCTTTGGAACCGGATGCGGCCATGGTGGGAGGAGGTGGTGGTGGTGGTGAGAAAGACAGAAACTTTTCAGGCGCTGAGAGCTTGGGAGATTGGAAGGCAGAGGAGACTAGAAGGCGTGGGGAAGAAAAGATAAATCCATTGCCCTCTCATAGGTGGTAAAAATGCCAACCATCCCCCCACTTGCGCCTTGAAGCTCACCTATTCCCAATGAAAGCGTGCACCATAAACGGTTGGATTACCCAAATTTTATTGATGAGCAATCCCATATTAAGTGGGCATGATCTCTGTTTTGATAGGACGGGCCAATGGGGCTAGGCCTCGAAACACGGAATGTGGGATGTAAAAACGGTACAAAACATCGAAGGGTCAAGTCTGACGCTTCACCGAAAAAAGTTGTCAGTAAAAGACACTATTCTTATTTTTTTTATATCCTGCCTTCGCGGCTAAGGGTTGTGTTAACTATGCAAAGCCAGATATAATTCTCTTATGGAGGAAAACTGATGTGTATTATTCAAGGAACCCGCCTCGCAATGCCGAAGGTAATTCGCGCGCCGAACATGTCGTCATTGAAGACTAGTTTAGGGGCTACTGTGGGAGTCCTGGACTAGGGGGTCCTTAGGCGTCTGATCTATTGGATATGGGCCAGATTGATGGGACATCAAGATACAAGACAGAAGATCATGTCTTGTGTCCGGTAGGGACTCCCGTATATGTGGGTGGCAAGTTTAGGTGTCTGGATATGTTATTTCCTTTCTGTTAAACCGACTTTGTACAACCCTAAGCCCCTCTAGTGTCTATATAAACTGGAGTGTTAGATCGGAGGCAGGATCACAATATTACTAAGCTAGCCAAACTAGGGTTAGCCAATACGATCTCGTGGTAGATCAACTCTTGTAACCCCTATGCCCTTCGAATATAATCAAGCAGGAGTAGGGTTTTACCTGCATTAAGGAGGCCCGAACCTGGGTAAACACTGTGTCCTTTTGATCATAGTTACCACCAATCCTCAGACAGATAGCTTGGCCCCCCCCTATCCGACATATGCCGGTTTTGACACCGATAGCAGGTACATAGATCAGAGATGGCGAAGGATTGCTATGTCATATTCATTGGGAGGGTTCCAGGAGTGTACGACCACTGGCCAGATGCTCAGGCCCAGGTGGACAGGTACCCGAGCGCTAGCCATAGAGGGTTCGACGTCAGAGCCGAAGCGGAAAATAGTTACTTGAGGTGGACGCTTGTAGGATCAAAAGTATGTCTAGAGGGTGGGTGATTAGACTACTTGACCAAATAAAAACCTAGCCTTTTCCCAATTTTAATTCTTGGCAGATTTTAGCAACATAGCACTAGTCAAGCAATCAACCTACATATGCAATTTAAGAGTATAGCAACAGAATGTAAAATCATTGCATATGAAGGTAAAGGGGAGGAGTTTGGAGGGAGCAAACGCAATGTTGACACGGAGATTTTTGGTGTGGTTCCGATAGGTGGTGCTATCGTACATCCACATTGATGGAGACTTTAACCCACGAAGGGTAACGACTGCGCGAGTTCACGGAGGGCTTCACCCATGAAGGGTCCACGAAGAAGCAACCTTGTCTATCCCACCGTGGCCATCGCCCACGAAGGACTTGCCTCCTTTGGGTAGATCTTCACGAAGTAGGCGATCACCTTGCCCTTACAAACTCCTTGGTTCAACTCCACAATTTGACGGAGGCTCCCAAGTGACACCTAGCCAATCTAGGAGACACCACTCTCCAAAAGGTAATAGATGGTGTGTTGATGATGAACTCCTTGCTCTTGTGCTTCAAATGACAGTCTCCCCAACACTCAACTCTCTCTCATAGATTTGGCTACGGTGGAGAGATGATTTGAGTGGAAAGCAACTTGGGGAAGGCTAGAGATCAAGATTCTTGTGGTTGGAATGGAATGTCTTGGTCTCAACACATGATTAGGTGGTTCTCTCTCAGAAAATGAATGCAGGAAGTGTAGGCACGTTCTGATGGCTCTCCTCACGAATGAAGAGTGGGTGGATGATAACCCGCAAGTATATGGGATCGCAACAGTTTTCGAGGGTAGAGTATTCAACCCAAATTTATTGATTCAACACAAGGGGAGCCAAAGAATATTATCAAGTATTAGCAGTTGAGTTATCAATTCAACCACACTTGGAACTTAGTATCTGCAGCAAAGTATTCACTAGCAAAGTAGTATGGAAGTAACGGTAACAGTAGCAGTTTTGTAGTAATTGTAACAGTGGCAACGGCAAAGTAACTAAGCAAAGAACAATATGTGAAAAGCTCGTAGGCATTGGATAGGTGATGGAGAATTATGTCGGATGTGATTCCTCATGCAATAGTTATAACATAGGGTGACACAGAACTAGCTCCAGTTCATCAATGTAATGTAGGCATGTATTCTGAATATAGTCATATGTGCTTACGAAAAAGAACTTGCATGACATCTTTTATCCTACGCTCCCGTGGCAGCGGGCTCCTATTGGAAACTAAGGGATATTAAGGCCTCCTTCTAATAGAGTACCGGAACAAAGCATTAACACTTAGTGAATACATGAACTCCTCAAACTACGGTCATCACCGGTAAGTATCCCGATTATTGTCACTTCGGGGTTAACGGATCATAACACATAATAGGTGACTATAGACTTGCAAGATAGGATCAAGAACTCACATATATTCATGAAAACATAATAGGTTCAGATCTGAAATCATGGCACTCAGGCCCTAGTGACAAGCATTAAGCATAGCAAAGTCATAGCAACATCAATCTCAGAACATAATGGATACTAGGGATCAAACCCTAACAAAACTAACTCGATTACATGGTAAACCTCATCCAACCCATCACCGTCCAGCAAGCCTACGATGGAATTACTCACGCATGGCAGTGAGTATCATGAAATTGGTGATGGAGGATGGTTGATGATGACGACAGTGACGGATTCCCATCTCTGGAGCCCGAACGGACTCCAGATCAGCCCTCCCGAGAGGGTTTAGGGCTTCGCGGCGGCTCCGTATCATAAAACGCGATAATTCTTTCTCCCTGATTTTTTTCTCCCTGAACGTGAATATATGGAGTTGGAGTTGAGCTCGGTGGAGCACCAGGGGGCCCATGAGGCAGGGGGCGCGCCCCCCACCCTCGTGGACAGGGTGTGGTCCCCCTGGCCTTGATTCTTTCGCCAGTATTTTTTATTAATTCCAAAAATAACTTTCGTGGAGTTTCAGGTCATCCCGAGAACTTTTATTTCTACACAAAAATAACACCATGGCAGTTCTGCTAAAAACAGCGTCAGTCCGGGTTAGTTGCATTCAAATCATGCAAGTTAGAGTCCAAAACAAGGGCAAAAGTGTTTGGAAAAGTAGATACGACGGAGGCGTATCAACTCCCCCAAGCTTAAACCTTTGCTTGTCCTCAAGCAATTTAGTTGATAAACTGAAAGTGATAAAGAAAAACTTTTACAAACTCTGTTTCCTCTTGTTGTTGCAAATATGTAAAGCCATCATTCAAGTTTTCAGCAAAGATTCTGAACTAACCACATTCACAATAACACTTAGGTCTCATGTTTACTCATGTAAATGGCATAATCAACTAGCGAGCAATAATAATAAAACTCGGATGACAACACTTTCTCAAAACTATCATAATCTGATATAACAAGATGGTATCTTGCTAGCCCTTTCTGGGACTGTAAAACATAAATGAATAGCACCTTTAAAGATCAAGGACTGACTAAACATTGTAATTCATGGTAAAAGAGATCGACTCATAGTCACACCAAATATAAACTAATAGTAATGCATGCAAATGACAGCGGTGCTCTCCAGCTGGTGCTTTTAAATAAGAGGGTGATGACTCAACATAAAAGTAAATAGATATGCCCTTCGCAGAGGTAAGCAGGGATTTGTAGAGGTGCCATAGCTCTAATTTGAAATAGAGATAAATAACATTTTGAAGGGTATACTTTCATTGTCAACATAACAACTGAGAGATCTCGATATCTTCCATGCTACATGATGACCCAAAAGTATAGGGGATCTATCGTAGTCCTTTCGATAAGTAAGAGTGTCGAACCCAACGAGGAGCAGAAGGAAATGATAAGCGGTTTTCAGCAAGGTATTCTCTGCAAGTACTGAAATAAGTGGTAACAGATAGTTTTGTGACAAGATAAATTGTAACGAGCAACAAGTAACAAAAGTAAATAAAGTGCAGCAAGGTGGCCCAATCCTTTTTGTAGCAAAGGACAAGCCTGGACAAACTCTTATAATAGGAAAAGCGCTCCTGAGGACACATGGGTATATCGTCAAGCTAGTTTTCATCACGCTCATATGATTCTCGTTTGGTACTTTGATAATTTGATATCTGGGTGGACCGGTGCTTGGGTGTTGTTCTTACTTGAACAAGCATCCAACTTATGATTAACCTCTATTGCAAGCATCCGCAACTACAACAAAAGTATTAAGGTAAACCTAACCATAGCATGAAACATATGGATCCAAATCAGCCCCTTACGAAGCAACGCATAAACTAGGTTTAAGCTTCTGTCACTCTAGCAACCCATCATCTACTTATTACTTCCCAATGCCTTCCTCTAGGCCCAAATAATGGTGAAGTGTTATGTAGTCGACATTCACATAACACCACTAGAGGCTAGACAACATACATCTCATCAAAATATCGAACGAATACCAAATTCACATGACTACTAATAGCAAGACTTCTCCCTTGTCCTCAGGAACAAACGTAACTACTCACAAAGCATATTAATGTTCATAATCAGAGGGGTAATAATATGCATAAAGGATCTGAACATATGATCTTCCACCAAATAAACCAACTAGCATCAACTACAAGGAGTAATCAACACTACTAGCAACCTACTAGCACCAATCCCGGACTTGGAGACAAGAATTGGATACAAGAGATGAACTAGGGTTTGGAGATGAGATGGTGCTGGTGAAGATGTTGATGGAGATTGCCCTCTCCGGATGAGAGGAGCATTGGTGATGACGATGGTGATGATTTCCCCCTCCCGGAGGGAAGTGTCCCCGGCAGAACAGCTCTGCTGGAGCCCTAGATTGGTTCCGCCAAGGTTCCGCCTCGTGGCGGCGGAGTCTCGTCCCGAAAGGTTGCTTCTGGTTTTTTCTCATCGAAAGACTTCATATAGGAGAAGATGGGTGTCGGAGAGCCACCAGGGGGCCCATGAGGTAGGGGGGCGCGCCCCCCACCCTCATGAGCAGGGTGTGGGCCCCCTGGCCTTCATCTTTGGCGATGATTTTTCTTTATTTATTTTAAGATATTCTGTGGAGTTTCAGGACTTTTGGAGTTGCGCAGAATAGGCCTCCAATATTTGCTCCTTTTCCAGCCCAGAATTCTAGCTGTCGGCATTCTCCCTCTTCATGTAAACCTTGTAAAATAAGAGAGAATAGCCATAAGTATTGTGACATAACATGAAATAACAGCCCATAATGCAATAAAGATTGATATAAAAGCATGATGCAAAATGGACGTATCACTACACACATTATAGGCGGTTCCCAAAGAGAATGGTAAAGTTTATACTCCCCCTCCACCAACAAGCATCAATCCATGGCTTGCCCGAAACAACGGGTGCCTCCAACTAACAACAATCCTGGGGGAGTTTTGTTTAATTATTTTGATTTGATTTGAGCATGGGACTGGGCATCCCGGTGACCAGCCATTTTCTCGTGAGTGAGGAGCGGAGTCCACTCCTCTTGAGAATAACCCGCCTAACATGGAAGATAGAGATAGCCCTAGTTGATACATGAGTTGTTTGAGCATACAAAACAGAATTTCATTTGAAGGTTTGGAGTTTGGCACATACAAATTTACTTGGAACAGCAGGTAGATACCGCATATAGGAAGGTATGGTGGACTCATATGGAATAACTTTGGGGTTTATGGAAGTGGATGCACAAGCAGTATTCCCGCTTAGTACAAGTGAAGGCTAGAAGAAGACTGGGAAGCGACTAACTAGAGAGCGACAACAGTCATGAACATGCACTAAAATTAATATATACTGAGTGTAAGCATGAGTAGGATATAATCCACCATGAACATAAATATCGTGAAGGCTATGTTCATTTTGTTTCAACTACATGCGTGAACATGTGCCAAGTCAAGTCACTCGAATCATTCAAAGGAGGATACCACCCTATCATACCACATCACAACCATTTTAATAGCATGTTGGCACACAAGATAAACCATTATAGACTCCTAGCTAATTGAGCATGACATAAGCAACTATAATCTCTAATTGTCATTGCAAACATGTTTATTCATAATAGGCTGAATCAGGAACGATGAACTAATCATATTTACAAAAACAAGAGAGGCCGAGTTCATACCACCTCCTCTTATCTCAATCATTTCAGCATATATCATCATTATTGCCTTTCACTTGCACGACCAAACGGTGTGGATAATAATAATAATGCACGTGCATTGGACTAAGCTGGAATCTGCAAGCATTCAATTCAAGAGAGAGGACAAGATAATATGGGATCTTGGTTAAATCAATCAATTATGCATAAAAGGGCCACTCAACAATTCCATTAAGGTCTTCTCCTTTCAACCCCCAAAGGAAAAGAAAAGAAATAAAACTATTTACACGGGAAAGCTCCCAACAAGCAAAAAGAAGAACGAGAAATCTTTTTGACTTTTTTCTTTTAATTAGTACCACTACAGGCATGGAAAATAAACTAGCTAAAAGCTATTACTAATTTTTTTAAGATTATCCAAACACACAAGAAGAGAGTAAGAAAATAAACTAAACTAGCATGGATAGCATAATGAAAAAGTATGAGCACTGACATCTAGAATGAGTGTGTGAACGTGAATGTAAAGTCGGTGAGGAATACGTACTCCCCCAAGCTTAGGCTTTTGGCCTAAGTTGGTCTATGCCCATGGATGGCCTGGCGGATATCCGAAGTTGTAACTGGGGTTGTACTGAGATGCATCATCAGACTGCCACTGGCTGGCAATCTCCTCCGAATCCCACGGATAACAGGATGGTCGATAAGGGTCAAGTGGTGGTTTCGGCTCAAGCTCTGGAGCTGATGTTTGGCCACGGAGCGCATAGACGGCCTCTGGCAAGACAAGGTAAGGGCCTACAGTTAAATTAAACAAAGAGGGCGAAGGCAAGATAATAGTTTCACTGTGTTTCTTATGAAATCTCAATTTATACAGAAGCATCTTATCATCATTTTAAACGATAAGCTCGTGTGCTACCATGCTCTTATAATCTTGAAAAGTAGGGGGCAGTAGCTTTTCTTCTTTCTCATAGTGCCTAATAGGTATCTCCAAATGTTTACCAAGGCATGAAGCATACATGCCTCCAAAAATGGGGCCCTTTGTATGGTTCAGGCTTAATCTTTTAGCAATAATGGTGCCCATACTAGCAGAGTTATCACGAAATAAGGCATGGAACAAAATAATAATATCAGGAACACTAAGGTTTCCATAGTTTATGCGACCAATTAGTCATCGACTGGCAAATATTACAAAGTAACGTAAAACAGGAAAATTTATGCTAGTGATTCTTGCATCGGAAACCTTCCTCGTTTCCCCTACAGTAATAGTATCAATAAATACATCCACATCTTTACGATGTGGTTCCTCTAAGCTGCCCCCGACGGGTATCTTGCAAACCATGCAAAATTCATATAGTGACATCTCCCTAGCCACATCATATAAATGAAACTCTACTGAAGGAGGTGATTTCTTAGGATGAAAGTAGAAATTTTGCACGAAAGTATTGGTGAGTAAGAGATATTGTTCGATCTGGTCGTGGAGGAAGTCGGTGAGGCCCGCATTATCAACCAATGAATAAAAGTCATCATAAATCCCGGTTGCTCTCAAGAAATCATCACAAGGCCATTCACACGGTCGTACTTCCACCACACGAGAAGTATTATACTTGGGCTTTTCATTTTCCTTAGCTTGTTTATCCTTAGAGCCTTGGCTAGAAGAGCCCCTCAAGAAAAATCTCTTCATATTTTTCTGAAAATATCTGAAATTTTTAGTAACATCAAAATAAAAGTAAACCAAACTCAATAAAATTGATAGCAACTACTCCCATAAGTGCCTAGAGACCATATCATGCATTAGAACTACTTGGGACCTACTAAATTTAACATGCAAGCTCAAGAAAAGGGTCACCTTAGCAGCAAGAATTTGCAATAATTAAAGCACTAGAACAAAAACTAATTGGACCATTGGAGGAGTCACATACCAAAGAGCAATCCCCCAAAGTAGTTTTGTGAATGGAGCTTTGAGCAAGGAGATCGAAAATGGCAGGAAAATGAGCTAGAACTCATGCTTGAGCTGGATAGTGATTTTTTGGGGAGGAGGAAGAAGTGCATGGGTGCAGGAATAAGTGGAGGGGGCCACCATTGGCCCACGAGGCAGGGGAGCGCGCCCTGTAGGGCTGGGCGCGCCCTGGACCCTCGTGGCCAGGAGCTTGCTCCCCTGCTATGTTCTCAGTGCTAGATATTCTTAAATATTCCAGAAAAAATCATATTAAATTGGCAAGGCATTTGGAGAACTTTTATTTTCGGGATATTTTTTATTGCATGGATAATTCAAAAAACAGACATAATATAATATTTCTACTTTATTTATTCTAATTAACAGGAAGTAAAGAGAGGGTACAGAAGGTTGTGCCTTCTAACTTCATCCATCTCATGCTCATCAAAAGGAATCCACTAACAAGGTTGATCAAGTCTTGTTAACAAACTCATTCCGAATTGCATGAAACCGGAGAAATTTCGAAATGACACTAGGTTACCTCAACGGGGATATGAACATCCCCAATAATAAGAATACCATACTTCTTCTTTGCAGTAGGAAGAGGAAATTCAAAACCTCCAATAATTACTGATGGAATTTTTCCAATAGAATTTATACTGTGAACTTGAGGTTGTTTCCTCAGAAAGTGTACTGTATGCTCATTGCCCTTAACATGAAAGGTGACATTGCCTTTGTTGCAATCAATAAAAGCACCTGCAGTATTTAAAAAGGGTCTACCAAGGATAATCGACATACTGTCGTCCTCAGGAATATCAAGAATGACAAAGTCTGTTAATATAGTAACGTTTGCAACAACAACAGACACGTCCTCACAAATACCGACAGGTATAGCAGTTGATTTATCGGCCATTTGCAAAGATATCTCAGTAGGTGTCAACTTATTTAATTCAAGTCTACGATATAAGGAAAGAGGCATAACACTAACATCGGCTCCAAGATCACATAAAGCAGTTTTAACATAATTTCTTTTAATGGAGCATGGTATAGTGGGTACTCCTGGATTACCAAGTTTCTTAGGTATTCTACCCTTAAAAGTATAGTTAGCAAGCATGGTGGGGATTTTGGCTTCAGGTATCTTTCTTTTATTTGTAATGATATCTTTCATGTACTTAGCATAAGGGTTCGTCTTAAGCATATCGGTCAAGCGCATACGCAAAAAGATAGGTCTAATCATTTCAGCAAAGCGCTCAAAGTCCTCATCATCCTTTTTCTTGGATGGTTTAGGAGGGAACGGCATGGGCTTCTGAACCCATGGTTCTCTTTCTATACCATGCTTCCTATCAACGAAGTCTCTCTTATCATATCGTTGATTCTTTGATTGTGGGTTATCAAGATCAACAGCAGGTTCAATTTCTATATCGTTGTTATTGCTAGGTTGAGCATCTACATGAACATCATTATTAGCATTATATCACTAGGTTCATGTTCATCACCAGATTGTGTTTCAGCATCAGAGATAGAAATATCATTAGGATTCTCAGGTGTGTCTACAACAGGTTCATTAGAAGCATGCAAAGTCCTATAATTTTTCTTTTTCTTCTTTTTAGAAGGACTAGGAGCATCTAAATTATTTCTCTGAGAATCTTGCTCAATTCTCTTCGGGTGGCCTTCAGGATACAAAGGTTCCTAAGTCATTTTACCAGTTCTAGTATCCACTCTAAAAGAAAAATCATTTTTATTATTTAGTTCATCAAGCAAATCATTTTGAGCCTTAAGTACTTGTTCTACTTGAGTGGTAACCATAGAAGCATGTTTACTAGTGAGTTTAAGTTCACCCTTAACTCTAGACATATGATCACTCAAGCGTCCAATCATATAAGAATTATTTTTCAATTTTCTACTAACATAAGCATTGAAATTTTCTTGTTGAGACATAAAATCATCAAATTCATCAAAGCATCGACTAGCAAACTTAGTAGACGGGATTTCAACTTTATCATATCTATAAAGAGAGTTTACCTTCACTACCTGTGTCGGTTTATCAAGACCATGTATTTCTTTAGTAGGTGGTTTATTAAGGCCATGTATTTCCTCAACACGAGGTAAATTTTTAACATCTTCAGCTTTAATACCTTTCTCTTTCATAGATTTCTTTGCCTCTTGCATATCTTCAGGACTAAGAAATAGAACACCTCTTTCCTTCGGAGTTGGCTTAGGAGTTGGTTTAGGAGGTGCCCAATTATTTTCATTGGCCAACATATTATTCAATAGCAATTCAGCTTGGTCGACTGTCCTTTCCCTGAAAACACAACCATCACAACTATCCAGGTGGTCCTTGGAAGCATCGGTTAGTCCATTATAAAATATATCGAGTATTTCATTTTTCTTTAGAGGATGATCAGGAAAAGCATTAAGTAATCGGAGAAGCCTCCCCCAAGCTTGTGGGAGACTCTCTTCTTTGATTTGCGCAAAATTATATATCTCCCTTAAGGCAGCTTGTTTCTTATGAACGAGGAAATATTTAGCAGAGAAATAGTAAATCATATCCTGGGGACTACGCACACAACCAGGATCAAGAGAATTAAACCATGTTTTAGCATAACCCATTAATGAGAAAGGAAATACTTTAAGGATATAGTTGTAGCGAGATTTCTCATCACTAGTAAATAGGGTGGCTATATCATTTAACTTAGTAAGATGTGCCACTACAGTCTCAGATTCATTGCCATAAAAAGGATCAGATTCAACCAAAGTAATTATCTCAGGATCAACAGAGAGATCATAATCCTTATCAGTAACAAAGATAGGTGAAGTACCAAAAGCGGGGTCATGTTTCATTCTAGCATTCAAAGACTTTTGTTTCAGCTTAGCTAATAATTTCTTAAGATCTGATCTATCATTGCAAGCAAGAAAATCTCTAGCAGTTTCTTCATCCATAACATAACCCTCGGGAACAACAGGTAATTCATATTTAGGGGAAGAACCTTCATCATCACTGTCATCAATATTATCAGTTTCAATAATTTCATTCTCCGTAGCCCTAGCAAGTTGTTCATCAAGAAATTCACCTAATGGCACAGTAGTATCAAGCATAGAAGTAGTTTCATCATAAGTATCATGCATAGCAGAAGTGGCATCATCAATAAAATGGGACATATCAGAATTAATAGCAGAAGCAGGTTTAGGTGTCGCAAGTTTACTCATAACAGAAGGAGAATCAAGTGCAGAGCTAGATGGGAGTTCCTTACCTCCCCTCGTAGTTGAGGGATAAATCTTAGTTCTTTCATCTTTCAAGTTCTTCATAGTGATCAGACGATATAAATCCCAAGTGACTCAAAGAATAGATCTATGCTCCCCGGCAATGGCGCCAGAAAAGAGTCTTGATAACCCACAAGTATAGGAGATCGCAACAGTTTTCGAGGGTAGAGTATTCAACCCAAATTTATTGATTCGACACAAGGGGAGCCAAAGAATATTCTCAACTATTAGCAGTTGAATTGTCAATTCAACCACACCTGGATAACTTAGTATCTGCAGCAAAGTATTCAGTAGCAAAGTAGTATGGAAGTAACGGTAATAGTAGCAAAAGTAATAGTAGCAGTTTTGTAGTAATTGTAACAGTGGCAACGGAAAAGTAACTAAGCAAAGAACAATATGTGAAAAGCTCGTAGGCATTGGATAGGTGATGGAGAATTATGTCGGATGCGATTCCTCATGCAATAGTTATAACATAGGGTGACACAGAACTAGCTCAAGGTCATCAATGTAATGTAGGCATGTATTTCGAATATAGTCATACGTGCTTATGGAAAAGAACTTGCATGACATCTTTTGTCCTACCCTCCCGTGGCAGCGTGGTCCTATTGGAAACTAAGGTATATTAAGGCCTCCTTTTAATAGAGTACCGGAGCAAAGCATTAACACTTAGTGAATACATGAACTCCTCAAACTACGGTCATCACCAGTAAGTATCCCGATTATTGTCACTTCGAGGTTAACAGATCATAACAAATAATAGGTGACTATAGACTTGCAAGATAGGATCAAGAACTCACATATATTCATGAAAACATAATAGGTTCAGATCTGAAATCATGGCACTCGGGCCCTAGTGACAAGCATTAAGCATAGCAAAGTCATAGCAACATCAATCTCAGAACATAATGGATACTAGGGATCAAACCCTAACAAAACTAACTCGATTACATGGTAAATCTCATCCAACCCATCACCGTCCAGCAAGCCTACGATGGGATTACTCATGCACGGCGGTGAGAATCATGAAATTGGTGATGGAGGATGGTTGATGATGATGACAGCGACGGATTCCCCTCTCTGGAGCCACAAACGGACTCCAGATCAGCCCTCCCAAGAGAGTTTGGGGCTTGGCGGCGGCTCCGTATCGTAAAACGCGATAATTCTTTCTGAAATGATCATCTTGAAATAGCATTAGTTCAATGAGCTATATGTTGTTAAGAATTACCAAAACCACCCAGGGATATTGTTCGATCTGGTCGTGGAGGAAGTCGGTGAGGCCCGCATTATCAACCAATGAATAAAAGTCATCATAAATCCCGGTTGCTCTCAAGAAATCATCACAAGGCCATTCACACGGTCGTACTTCCACCACACGAGAAGTATTATACTTGGGCTTTTCATTTTCCTTAGCTTGTTTATCCTTAGAGCCTTGGCTAGAAGAGCCCCTCAAGAAAAATCTCTTCATATTTTTCTGAAAATATCTGAAATTTTTAGTAACCTCAAAATAAAAGTAAACCAAACTCAATAAAATTGATAGCAACTACTCCCATAAGTGCCTAGAGACCATATCATGCATTAGAACTACTTGGGACCTACTAAATTTAACATGCAAGCTCAAGAACAGGGTCACCTTAGCAGCAAGAATTTGCAATAATTAAAGCACTAGAACAAAAACTAATTGGACCATTGGAGGAGTCACATACCAAAGAGCAATCCCCCAAAGCAGTTTTGTGAATGGATCTTTGAGCAAGGAGATCGAAAATGGCAGGAAAATGAGCTAGAACTCATGCTTGAGCTGGATAGTGATTTTTTGGGGAGGAGGAAGAAGTGCATGGGTGCAGGAATAAGTGGAGGGGGCCACCATTGGCCCACGAGGCAGGGGAGCGCGCCCTGTAGGGGTGGGCGCGCCCTGGACCCTCGTGGCCAGGAGCTTGCTCCCCTGCTATGTTCTCAGTGCTAGATATTCTTAAATATTCCAGAAAAAATCATATTAAATTGGCAAGGCATTTGGAGAACTTTTATTTTCGGGATATTTTTTATTGCATGGATAATTCAAAAAACAGACATAATATAATATTTCTACTTTATTTATTCTAATTAACAGGAAGTAAAGAGAGGGTACAGAAGGTTGTGCCTTCTAACTTCATCCATCTCATGCTCATCAAAAGGAATCCACTAACAAGGTTGATCAAGTCTTGTTAACAAACTCATTCCGAATTGCATGAAACCGGAGAAATTTCGAAATGACACTAGGTTACCTCAACGGGGATATGAACATCCCCAATAATAAGAATACCATACTTCTTCTTTGCAGTAGGAAGAGGAAATTCAAAACCTCCAATAATTACTGATGGAATTTTTCCAATAGAATTTATACTGTGAACTTGAGGTTGTTTCCTCGGAAAGTGTACTGTATGCTCATTGCCATTAACATGAAAGGTGACATTGCCTTTGTTGCAATCAATAAAAGCACCTGCAGTATTTAAAAAGGGTCTACCAAGGATAATCGACATACTGTCGTCCTCAGGAATATCAAGAATGACAAAGTCTGTTAATATAGTAACGTTTGCAACAACAACAGACACGTCCTCACAAATACCGACAGGTATAGCAGTTGATTTATCGGCCATTTGCAAAGATATCTCAGTAGGTGTCAACTTATTTAATTCAAGTCTACGATATAAGGAAAGAGGCATAACACTAACATCGGCTCCAAGATCACATAAAGCAGTTTTAACATAATTTCTTTTAATGGAGCATGGTATAGTGGGTACTCCTGGATTACCAAGTTTCTTAGGTATTCTACCCTTAAAAGTATAGTTAGCAAGCATGGTGGGGATTTTGGCTTCAGGTATCTTTCTTTTATTTGTAATGATATCTTTCATGTACTTAGCATAAGGGTTCGTCTTAAGCATATCGGTCAAGCGCATACGCAAAAAGATAGGTCTAATCATTTCAACAAAGCGCTCAAAGTCCTCATCATCCTTTTTCTTGGATGGTTTAGGAGGGAACGGCATGGGCTTCTGAACCCATGGTTCTCTTTCTATACCATGCTTCCTATCAACGAAGTCTCTCTTATCATATCGTTGATTCTTTGATTGTGGGTTATCAAGATCAACAGCAGGTTCAATTTCTATATCGTTGTTATTGCTAGGTTGAGCATCTACATGAACATCATTATTAGCATTATATCACTAGGTTCATGTTCATCACCAGATTGTGTTTCAGCATCAGAGATAGAAATATCATTAGGATTCTCAGGTGTGTCTACAACAGGTTCATTAGAAGCATGCAAAGTCCTATAATTTTTCTTTTTCTTCTTTTTAGAAGGACTAGGAGCATCTAAATTATTTCTCTGAGAATCTTGCTCAATTCTCTTCGGGTGGCCTTCAGGATACAAAGGTTCCTAAGTCATTTTACCAGTTCTAGTATCCACTCTAAAAGAAAAATCATTTTTATTATTTAGTTCATCAAGCAAATCATTTTGAGCCTTAAGTACTTGTTCTACTTGAGTGGTAACCATAGAAGCATGTTTACTAGTGAGTTTAAGTTCACCCTTAACTCTAGACATATGATCACTCAAGCGTCCAATCATATAAGAATTATTTTTCAATTTTCTACTAACATAAGCATTGAAATTTTCTTGTTGAGACATAAAATCATCAAATTCATCAAAGCATCGACTAGCAAACTTAGTAGACGGGATTTCAACTTTATCATATCTATAAAGAGAGTTTACCTTCACTACCTGTGTCGGTTTATCAAGACCATGTATTTCTTTAGTAGGTGGTTTATTAAGGCCATGTATTTCCTCAACACGAGGTAAATTTTTAACATCTTCAGCTTTAATACCTTTCTCTTTCATAGATTTCTTTGCCTCTTGCATATCTTCAGGACTAAGAAATAGAACACCTCTTTCCTTCGGAGTTGGCTTAGGAGTTGGTTTAGGAGGTGCCCAATTATTTTCATTGGCCAACATATTATTCAATAGCAATTCAGCTTGGTCGACTGTCCTTTCCCTGAAAACACAACCATCACAACTATCCAGGTGGTCCTTGGAAGCATCGGTTAGTCCATTATAAAATATATCGAGTATTTCATTTTTCTTTAGAGGATGATTAGGCAAAGCATTAAGTAATCGGAGAAGCCTCCCCCAAGCTTGTGGGAGACTCTCTTCTTTGATTTGCGCAAAATTATATATCTCCCTTAAGGCAGCTTGTTTCTTATGAACGAGGAAATATTTAGCAGAGAAATAGTAAATCATATCCTGGGGACTACGCACACAACCAGGATCAAGAGAATTAAACCATGTTTTAGCATAACCCATTAATGAGAAAGGAAATACTTTAAGGATATAGTTGTAGCGAGATTTCTCATCATTAGTAAATAGGGTGGCTATATCATTTAACTTAGTAAGATGTGCCACTACAGTCTCAGATTCATTGCCATAAAAAGGATCAGATTCAACCAAAGTAATTATCTCAGGATCAACAGAGAAATCATAATCCTTATCAGTAACAAAGATAGGTGAAGTACCAAAAGCGGGGTCATGTTTCATTCTAGCATTCAAAGACTTTTGTTTCAGCTTAGCTAATAATTTCTTAAGATCTGATCTATCATTGCAAGCAAGAAAATCTCTAGCAGTTTCTTCATCCATAACATAACCCTCGGGAACAACAGGTAATTCATATTTAGGGGAAGAACCTTCATCATCACTGTCATCAATATTATCAGTTTCAATAATTTCATTCTCCGTAGCCCTAGCAAGTTGTTCATCAAGAAATTCACCTAATGGCACAGTAGTATCAAGCATAGAAGTAGTTTCATCATAAGTATCATGCATAGCAGAAGTGGCATCATCAATAACATGGGACATATCAGAATTAATAGCAGAAGCAGGTTTAGGTGTCGCAAGTTTACTCATAACAGAAGGAGAATCAAGTGCAGAGCTAGATGGCAGTTCCTTACCTCCCCTCGTAGTTGAGGGATAAATCTTAGTTCTTTCATCTTTCAAGTTCTTCATAGTGATCAGACGATATAAATCCCAAGTGACTCAAAGAATAGATCTATGCTCCCCGGCAATGGCGCCAGAAAAGAGTCTTGATAACCCACAAGTATAGGGGATCGCAACAGTTTTCGAGGGTAGAGTATTCAACCCAAATTTATTGATTCGACACAAGGGGAGCCAAAGAATATTCTCAACTATTAGCAGTTGAATTGTCAATTCAACCACACCTGGATAACTTAGTATCTGCAGCAAAGTATTCAGTAGCAAAGTAGTATGGAAGTAACGGTAATAGTAGCAAAAGTAATAGTAGCAGTTTTGTAGTAATTGTAACAGTGGCAACGGCAAAGTAACTAAGCAAAGTACAATATGTGAAAAGCTCGTAGGCATTGGATAGGTGATGGAGAATTATGTCGGATGCGATTCCTCATGCAATAGTTATAACATAGGGTGACACAGAACTAGCTCCAGGTCATCAATGTAATGTAGGCATGTATTTCGAATATAGTCATACGTGCTTATGGAAAAGAACTTGCATGACATCTTTTGTCCTACCCTCCCGTGGCAGCGTGGTCCTATTGGAAACTAAGGTATATTAAGGCCTCCTTTTAATAGAGTACCGGAGCAAAGCATTAACACTTAGTGAATACATGAACTCCTCAAACTACGGTCATCACCAGTAAGTATCCCGATTATTGTCACTTCGAGGTTAACAGATCATAACAAATAATAGGTGACTATAGACTTGCAAGATAGGATCAAGAACTCACATATATTCATGAAAACATAATAGGTTCAGATCTGAAATCATGGCACTCGGGCCCTAGTGACAAGCATTAAGCATAGCAAAGTCATAGCAACATCAATCTCGGAACATAATGGATACTAGGGATCAAACCCTAACAAAACTAACTCGATTACATGGTAAATCTCATCCAACCCATCACCGTCCAGCAAGCCTACGATGGGATTACTCATGCACGGCGGTGAGAATCATGAAATTGGTGATGGAGGATGGTTGATGATGATGACAGTGACGGATTCCCCTCTCTGGAGCCACAAACGGACTCCAGATCATCCCTCCCAAGAGAGTTTGGGGCTTGGCGGCGGCTCCGTATCGTAAAACGCGATAATTCTTTCTGAAATGATCATCTTGAAATAGCATTAGTTCAATGAGCTATATGTTGTTAAGAATTACCAAAACCACCCAGGGATTTGTTGCACTTTCAATCACACCCTTTTTGGTAATTGATGACAACATATCGATCAAAGCTTCGACAAATGATAATAAGAATTGAAAACATTGTCGCTTTGAGAAGTATGTGATAAGCAAGAGATCCCCCTAAATTTGTGCATTATTTAAGATTTGCTTTTCAATGCGAATGCACAAGCAATTAGGATCATGGGTTACTCTTCCATGTCACATACATCTTGGTGGACCGCTCAAAATGATAGAAATAGGAACAAGCACTCATCACCATGGCAAAGTGAATGATAATACATAAAAGATAGATAATATCATCATCCAAGCACAAGCAATAAGTATGATATGATCAAACACATGACCATACAAAGTATCTCACACACATAATCATAAAGTATCAACCAAACAAGCAAGCAAAAAAGTAGCAAAAGAAGCAAAACTCTCTCTCTCTCTCTCTCTCAACATATGATCTATACACTTTATCCCCCTTTGGCAACAAGTTACCAAAAAGCTTGAAAATGCATAGTGCTATGCGGCTCTCCGAGCTTGATCTTCAGGAGGTGCTTTGGGAGGACTCCAAGGATGAATGCATCTGTTGAAGTTGATGGAGCTGGTGGAGTTGCCACTGGAGGGGCAACTAAAGTTGTGGCTGCAGGTGTTGATGCAGTAGCTCTAGTGTCTGTCACTGGCACTGTTGCAGATCTTTGTGCCCTAGGAACTCTCTGAAACACTTTAATGGTTGCTTTCCCTTTTCTCTCCTCAGCTTCTTCTTGGAGCTGCTCAACTGTTCTTTGTATTTCTGTCACCTTCAAGTCAAGATCATAGAACTTTGTTTCAATGATCCTCTCCAGGCTCTCTTGGTTCTGAGTCAGGGTGGCCAATCCTTTCTCAATCCTCAAGGTAGCTTGAATAAGATATCCAAGTTGGTCTTGCTTTGACTTGAGAAAAACCTGTGAAGCTTCTTCAGCACTTGGCATCTTTGCTACCTTCTCAGCTTTTGCTTTCTGCCTCTTCTCTTGAGCCTCAACTGATGTGGGATCTTCAACATTCATGACAACAGTGTTGTCCTCAAAGTCGGGCCTCAAGGGAAGGTGCTCTTTGTCCAACAAATACACACCTTTGCTCATCTTGGAATTAATCAACATCTGGATGTGTGGAGCATACCCAGATGACCTCTTCTAATCAGCAGTTGTTCTCTTAATGGTCTCAACAATCAAACTCATGACTTTGAACTTCTGGGGCAAATCAAAGAGATGAAGGAAGTTGATGGAGTGGCCTCTGATCATCCTGTGATCTCCTGATTTGGGAAACAAGGTGTGCCTCAGGATGGTGTTCATGGTGGCCAATCCTGACATCAAATAGTACACTAAGCCTAGCTTATGTGTCTCCAAGGCTTTGTTGGGTATCTCCTTGTACATGTTGGCCATGGAGTTGTGGTCCTTCTTCTTCTCAGCATAGACATCAATGTCTTTTTCAGCTTCTTCAAGGGCATTTATGAGCTTGGCCCACTCAGCAATAGTAGATTGGTACCTAGTACCTTCAGACATCGAGACAATCTTGCCATCGGGATAGAAATGAGCTACTGAAGAAAACTGCATAATGAGCTCATCATTCCACTTGGTTAATTTCTGACCCACAAACTTGTCAACTCCATTGAGTCTGAAGCTTTCATGTACTCCTGGAAAATGATCTTCATTAGCATCAATGTATTTCCAGTCAACCCACTTCATGTCACACACAATGGGCTTCTTGTCTAGGAGCGTAGTCTCATAGAAGTCCTGTTGTTTCTTGGTGTGAAACATGTAGTCCACAACAGTTCTTCTCCTCACAGCATATGGATCTGCTTGCCTCCACAATCTGAGACTTGCATCCTTTCTCTCCTTCATGTTCTCAGCCACTAGATGATTGTCATCATGATCTAGAATCTTTGGCTTTAATTTTCTGAGCACTTGGGCTTCTTCTTCTTCTTCAATCTTAGGCACTGGGGCCTTGTTCTTCTCTGCAGCAGGAATGTTTCTAGTGCTTCTCTTGGGTGCAGACTTGGAAGCTTGAGCTGGAGCTTTGGGGGCAGTATTGGTCTTTGAAGGAGCAACCCCAGACTTGATGGCATCCCCCATCAGCTTTTGAGACTTGGGTGCTGGTGCAGCATCCTCTTCCTCCTCTCCTGCAGAATCTCTCACCATTGATGGCTTTCCAATGACTCTTGCAATTGTTTTCCTGACCCTTTCTTTTCTTTTCCTGCCATCACCATCTTCTCTTGGCTTAAGAGTAAATTCCATTGTCTCTTGTGTTGATGCTCTGGCCTTTGACATTGGCACTCTCTTGGCAGGAGCTTTCTTGTTCTGACCTAGCTTGGTGGTGGCAGTAGCACCATATTCCTTCTTGAGCACTTTCTTCTTTGAGGTCCCTTCCTCAACTTCAAAATCCTCATCCTCTAAATCTGAGGTTTTGTTCTTTCTCTGCCTTGTTGTTGCCTTAGGCAGGTTGCTTGGAGTTCTTCTACTACCCTCATCAAAGCTGCCAGAGGGACTAGTGCCCTCACTCAGATCCATCTGCTCCTCTGACTTGTTCTGGCTGTCACTCTGATCAGACATACTGTCACTACAAACTGAGAGCTAACCCTGTGAATAGTTATAGATGAGATAGAGTGGATGAGCATCACAAAGTGCAGAGTTTTTGCAAAACAACTGAGTCAAAAACTTAGTTTTAGTTTTCCATAGAAAGCATTTCAGAGCTACGGATTTGTTAAACTCGGTGACAACGAAGCAACTTTGGAGTCTAAACTAGTGGAATCGGTCAGACCAAGACATAGTTCGGTGACTCCGAGATTGCTAGAGTTTCACAAAGTTCTGAACTCGGTCACACCGATTTGCAAGTTTCGGTCAGACCGAAAATTACAAGTGCAATGGCTTAAGCCAAATCGATGAGACCGGTTTCTACAACTCGGTCGGTTCGAGATGAGTTCGGCGGAAACTTAACCCTAAATTTTTGAATCAAAATTATCCTAAAGGAAGTTTTCCCTAAATAGATTGATCTCATACTTGGTAAGAAACATGGCATTGTCTTTGTGCTAAGAATCAGAGGTAAAAGATTGCACGAAGTGTCAAACTCATACCCTAACTCGGCGATGAGCTCGCTATGGCGACAACGGAGGTGAAGATTTCTGTTGACGGCGGTGGAGACCAGCGGCAGGAGGTCGCTAGCGACAAGAGGACAATCTGGAGACCCGAGTCGGCAGAGCAGGATACACGCGGGCGAATAGGTTTCGGAGAAATTTCCAAATTTTGACCCGTCAGTATATATATCCTGACCCTGTCGGTGTGACCGAGTGGAAGAATTCGGTGGCACCGAGATGCAGAATCGCAAGCGGTTACTGCTACTTGGTGTGACAAAAAAGTTCTAATCGGTTGCACCGAGAGTGAAAACCTAGATCAACTCAGTGAACTCGGTATGGCCGAAAAGGATGAATGGGTCACACTGAAATGCACAGAGAGGTTTTGGAAGTTTAAGTCTATGACGAATCGGTTACTCCGAGTGCTCCTCACCCAGAGGGTTCGAATCTGACTTGATCAAACTTTGTGATGTAGCATGAATAGAGTTTGAGATGAGAAAAGCATAGATAGCTAGAGGAAGTTCTTAGGCATTCTTGTCCATCCATTTGGCAAAAGAAGAAGAGCCAAACAATCAAAGCAACAAATGGATGTCCTCGAATGAGAAAAGTATGCAATCCACATGGTCACACAATAAATTGGCAAATGAAATATGTGGCAAAGCATGCATAATCACTTTAGCATCTATCGAACAATTGGTGATGACTAGGTCATCTATATATGAGTATATTAACTTAGGAGCCAAATGAGAACATTTGATCATAGGTCATACTCATTGTTTAAGCACAAGTGGGGTTACCACTTTTACATAAAGCATTGTTATGTTCACACCATTAGAGTTGCTTTAGCCCAATTCTTAGAGTAAAGCTCCCCCTAGATGTGATATCCCCCCTAAGAGGGATGAACTAACCTTTGGTTTTGTCGATGATGACTTCATGTAGATGTTGAAGATGTGGATGCTCATTGATGATGTAGATCATTTGGAGCAATCCATTGGAGTGAGCTTCACTTTCAATACCTACATGGGTTAGTCCCACAAGGAACAAACAAGGATATACATAGACATAGAGTGAAGCACACACACAATGATGTCCATGAAAGCATTATATTACCTTGTCCCTTCTCTTACCAACAAGAGGGTTTGTGACTCCTTGAACTAGTGCAAGATGTGGAAGTTTTTTGCACTTGTCCTTGCCAAAATGAATATGAGTGAAGTATGTTGGTGGAGTCACCCTCAAGAACTATCTAGTTCTTCTTCTTCGGGATCCACATCATCTTGATGGAAATCCTTGGGGTTGTAGATGTACTTGATGAAGTAGAACTTGATGTAGTCTTGGGAACCCACTTGACCAAGGCCTTTGGAGCATCTTCAAATGCACCAATCTCCTCTTGAAGGTTGTCATTGCCTTTTAGCTTGTGGTCTTGTGCTGAAAGATCATCTTGAGCTTGTGTTCCCTTGAAGGAAGTAGGATCATACTTCCCTTGTTGAGGAACAAACTTCGTCTTGGGGTATTGATCTTCTTCCCACTCAACTCCATTGGCATTGAACTTTCGTTCAAAACCATCACCTTGATTCTTCCGGTGCCTTCCTTGCTTGTGTACAATTTCCTCAAATTATTTGTTTCCGGCAAGGCTCTTGTAAACACCTTTCTCTATAATTCCCTTCAATAAGCTATTTACTTGCTCAAGTTTAACTTGGCTAAGAGAATCATTAGTGGAATCAAGAGAACTACTAGAAGCAACAGTATTGGATTTAGCATGATTATTGTTACTACTAGAAGAAGAATCTTTCTTACTCTTGTTGCTAGATTTTACTTGTGGCATGTAAGTAGACAAGAGTAAACACTTGGTAATGTAAAAAGAACTTTTCTTTCGAAGATCATCATTGATGGTCTTTAAGAACCCATGTTCTTGCTCAAGATTGAGCTTCTCGTAGCGTAGCTTCTCATGAGTTTTTAAAAGTTCTTGATGATCTTCTAAAGTAGTTTCATGAGCTAACTTAAGAGTGCTTAGTTCTTTAGTTAGATGATCAATCTCCTTCTTATCATTGTCGTTCGTTTCATCTTGATTAGCATGATTAATAGCAATATCATCATAGTATCCATCACTAGAGTTGTCAACAAGTAAATCATCATCACCTAGCAAGTCATCTTCATCACTATTGAAATCAACATACTCGGGGTGTGATACCTTGGGGCCTTTAGTCATGAAGCATCTTCCAATTCCTTCATCCGGTGACTCAAATATTTCATAGGAGTTGGTTGACAGAAGTGCTAGACCGGCAACACCTTCATCTTGAGTATATTCGGAGTCGGAGTGATAACTTCTCTCGGACTGGTGGTCGGAGTCGGAGCCAGATACCCATTCACCAACATAAGCTTGATGTCTTCGTTTTTTGTAGCTCCTTGATGACTTGTCCTTCCTTTCCGAACCCTTGCTTCTTCAAGAGGTTCTTCGTTCATAGCGATCATCTCTACTTCTTCTCTCTCTTGGAGGTGATTCTTCCCTTTTGCTTCTCCTTTTAGGTGAGTCTTCTCTTCTTTTGTATGGAGCCGTACACTCATTGGAGTAGTGTCCGGGTCTTCCACAATTGTAGCAATTTCGCTCACAACTAGAAGATCTTTTGTCATTGTTGGACCTTGACTTGGAACCTCTTTCCTTGCTTCTACTGTTGTAGACTTTGTTGAAGTTCTTCACCATTAAGCTCAATTCTTCATTGAAGGCTTGTTTATCACTTGATGATGTAGGAGCATCACATGAGGCTTTGTAAGCACCACTAGACTTATTGTGAAGCTCTTCTTTATCCTTAAGTGACATCTCATGAGCAACAATTCTTCCAATGACTTCGGTTGGCTTGAAATCTTTGTAATTTGGCATCATTTGGATCAAAGTGAACATGGTATCATATTTTCCATCCAAGGCTCTTAGGATCTTCTTGATGATGAATTTGTCAGTCATTTCTTCACTTCCTAAGCCGACAATCTCATTTGTGATGAGAGCAAGCCTAGAGTATATTTCAGCGATACCTTCACCATCCTTCATTTTGAACTTGTCAAGTTGACTTTGAAGCACATCCAACTTGGATTCCTTGATGGAGTCGGTACCTTCGTGCATATCAATTAAAGTATCCCAAATTTCCTATGCATTCTCAAGACCGCTGATTTTGTTGAATTCTTCGGGGCACATTCCGTTGAAGAGGATATCGCAAGCTTGAGCATTGTATTGCAACATCTTCAATTCTTCCGCGGTAGCTTCAAGATTCGGTTCTCTCCCATTGAAGAATTCACCTTGAAAACCAATACACACAATAGCCCAAACGGCAGGGTTATGTCCAAGAATATGCATTTTCATCTTATGTTTTCAACTAGCAAAATTAGTACCATCAAAGTAAGGACCGCTACAGTGGTAATTTCCCTCGCTTGACGCCATACTCTCCTAGGTTGTGAAACCAAGGCTATGATCACCAAAGCTATGGAAATCAAGGAAAATGGAGACCAAAGATCTAATACCACTTGTAGGATCGAAAGTATGTCTAGAGGGGGTGATTAGACTACTTGACCAAATAAAAACCTAGCCTTTTCCCAATTTTAGTTCTTGGCAGATTTTAGCAACTTAGCACTAGTCAAGCAATCAACCTACACATGCAATTCTAAGAGTATAGCAGCGGAATGTAAATCATTGCATATGAAGGTAAAGGGAGGAGTTTGGAGGGAGCAAAAGGAATGTTGACATGGAGATTTTTGGCGTGGTTCCTAGGTGGTGCTATCGTACATCCACGTTGATGGAGACTTCAACCGATGAAGGGTAACGGTTGTGAGATTCCACGAAGGTTCAACCCATGAAGGGTCCATGAAGAAGCAACCTTGTCTATCCCACCATGGCCATCGCCCACGAAGGACTTGCCTCACTTGGGTAGATCTTCACGAAGTAGGCGATCTCCTTGCCCTTACAAACTCCTTGGTTCAACTCCACAATTTGACGGAGGCTCCCAAGTGACACCTAACCAATCTAAGAGACACCACTCTCCAAAAGGTAATAGATGGTGTGTTGATGATGAACTCCTTGCTCTTATGCTTCAAATGATAGTCTCCCCAACACTCAACTCTCTCTCTCTCTCTCTCTCTCTCTCTCTCTCTCTTAGATTTGGCTATGGTGGAAAGATGATTTGAGTGGAAAGCAACTTGGGGAAGGCTGGAGATCAAGATCCTTGTGGTTGGAATGGAATGTCTTGGTCTCAACACATGAGTAGGTGGTTCTCTCTCAGAAAATGAATGCAGGAAGTGTAGGCACGTTCTGATGGCTCTCCTCGTGAATGAAGAGTGGGTGGAGGGGTATATATAGCCTCCACACAAAATCTAACGGTTACACACAGATTCCCAAACTCGGTGAGACCGAATGGTAAAACTCGGTCAGACCGATTCAGATCAAAAAATGAACGTTAGAGTTTTCGGTGGGACTGACATGATCAACTCGGTAGGACCGATGTGCTAGGGCTATGGCATAACTTAATCTCGGTGAGACCGATCACATGAACTCGGTGTGACCGATTTCAGTAATAGACACATAGAGGAGTTGGTCAGGCAAACTCGGTGGGACCGATTCGCTCATTTCGGTGAGAGCGAAACGTTACGAAGGGAAACAGGGAGTTTGCAATCTCAGTGAGACCGAGATCCCTATCGGTGAAAGCGAACTGATTAGGGTTTGTGGCAGTGGCTATGTCAAATGAACTCGCTGGCGCCGGATAGATCAAATCGGTGGGGCCAAGTTTGACTTTTAGGTTTAGGACATATGTGGAAATAAGAAAGTCGTTGAGGGTTTTGGAGCATATCACTAAGCATTTTGAGCAAGCAATCCATTAAGCAACACCTCATCCCTTTTTAATAGTATTGGTTTTCCTATAGACTCAATGTGATCTTGGATCACTAAAAAGAAAATGTAGAGTCTTGAGCTTGGTGCCAATATGTGTCCTTAGCATTTTGAGGGGTCCACACCTCTAGTCCATGTCATGCCAATCATTGAACTTTCTGAAATGGTCATCTTGAAAGAGCATTAGTTCAATAAGCTATATGTTGTTAAGAATTACCAAAACCACCCAGGAATTAGTTGCACTTTCAACACTCCAGCAAGAGAGGGAGCGAAACCGGTGCCTCAAGAAGTACTACATAGTTGTGTTCTTGCTCATAATGATCGCTCTTCTCTTCTATATCATGGTTTAGATAGAGATGATGAAACTTGTGTCTATGCCATGACCATGCAGTTGCATTTATTCGAGACATGACATGACTTGTGTATCGTTATTTTTCGAGATGTGATGATATTTGTGTTGGATGATGATGATGATGATATGACGAGACCACTGTATGTGTATGATATGATGAGAATAATCTATGTTTATTATGATATGATGAAACTACTGTATAGAGCATGCACAAATACAACACAAATACATAGAGGGGAAATAAATCTGTGAAAGCAGAAATATTAACAGTAGCGCTGATAGGCATCTAGCGGCAGCGCTGGTTTAGCAGCAACGTTTGTCATTGTGCGGCGCTCCAGATAGTTAGTACTAGCTCTGGTTCAAGCAGCGCTACTGCTAACCATGCTTACCAGTAACGCTGGTTGAAGCAGCGCTAGTGCTACTCCTATGGGTATTTCCAGCGCTACTAGTAGACTTTCTCCTAGTAGTGGGCGCTGAGACGCTCATGGATACCCTTCAATTAGTTGCTCCCAAGACATAGACGAATCTAAAAGAGCCAAATCCTATATGACGCAACCAATTGCTTCTGCCTGTCCGCTGTCAGTGTTGTTGGGTCTATAATTCATAGGTCCAAGAAGTGAGTTATATATTAGATGATATTAATTGCATGCATATATTCAATAATAGAATGTTATTTGGCATTAATTATGTGATTACAGTTAGTGTTGATATTTGGCATGTGATTAAATCGCACGCTAAACATGTTGTTTAACGCTTGCCATTGAAGTAATCTGGGCCGTTTGATAGACCTAGTTTGATGCCGATCAGTTGAAGCCCAAACGTAATACGATTCCCCCCGTACACATCGAAGCCGAACTGGCAAACAAAATAGGCCCATATTAGTTTACAGTCCGCCCTGGCTATAGGTTTGATCTTCCGTGTCGGTCGGGTTCTCGTCTGCTAGATTTGTCACGTTGAGTCGTCGAGATCAGATCGACCAATCTCGCCGCCGACTTGCTTGGGCGCCGCTCGCCGCCGACTTGCTCCGTCGCTCTACGCCGCCCGCTCGGGCGCTAGTATTCCATCCAGACCATAAGCGGCGGCGTAGAAGCTGATGCTTCTGCCGTGCTAGTCATCCGTCAGTGTCGATGAACACCTTTTGTTTTCAAGGTACTCTACCACTGTTACTGTACTATTAGTACTCATGGCAATAACATCAATTCTTAGTTGCCCTTGCTAGGATTCATGTCGAGTTCAGGATAGTGGCGGGCATTCCTGATCATCTGCTCCCCTTGTTTAACAGAGATTATAATCTGGTGCTTGGTAGTAATATACCCGTCTACCATTGTATCAAAATATAAGGCGTTTTTGCAATTCAACGGAAGGAGTATAACTTCGGGGTCTTTTTTTCATAAAAAGTACTCCCTCCGTAAACTAACATAAGAGCGTTTAGATCACTATTTAGTGATCTAAACGCTCTTATATTAATTTATGGAGAGAGTAAATTATAATGCAAATCCTCATGTCTGCGCGTCTGAAGAAACTTACCAGATCGAATATATGTCTGCTAATTACTAGTCTTCTGCCTACACTTTTGTTTTGTTGCTTCATTTATCCTTCTGTATAATACTCCCTCTGTTTCATATTACTTGTCGCTGATTTAGTACAAACAACCTTTGTACTAAATCAGCGACAAGTAATATGGAACGGACGGAATATTACATTACAGGGTAATCGTACAACTAACATAATATTAGATTGTGCGTAGTATGTTCTAAGAAAGTATTGGATTGTAGTACATAATACATAATTGTAAAAGAGTGCATACAATAAACAAAATTATGCTTATTTCCTTCAACACTTCAGTCAACAAAAGAAATTAATTTCATCTCATAGCCCAAAATATGAATTTAGTGGTACTCTCTGTGATTATTTTGCACACCTATATGGCTATATGGTTAGTATTATGCGTCCATTAGCCTAAGAAGATATATATAGCGAGATGGACATATCTCACTTCTCACACTTATATTCACTTTGGGTTCACACTAAATGCTCACTTCATTATATTTTCACTTATGCTCTTCATTATATCTCACACTTATTTGGACTGTGGCAGGTGCCGTGTAAACGTCGTGTGTGAACCCAGTCGGAGCGCGTGCTGCCTGCGGCACTCACTTGAACCGAAACGGCGAGCCAAGGCGTTTGCACTGCCGGCGGTTGGGGTCTCCAATCGTTTCCATCCAGTACTCCGTGATCTTTTTCACTTCTCCGTCCCAAGTCAACGTCCGAACCCCACGCCATGGTGGTGGACTCCATTTTCGCAGACTTCAGGCTTGACCCGAGAAGCGACGTCCATCTCTCCCAAACCCTCCGCGCAGGGGAGCACGTCCTGCGCATAGGATGCCACCCGCGCGGTACGGGGCACAGGTCCGACGGCGACCTCTCCGTCGCCCTGCGGCTGCAGAGCAAATCCAGGAGCGTCAAGGCCGAATTCGAGGCCTTCCTGACGGGCGGAGACGACGGCGCACCACCGCTCAAGGCAAAGCGGTCCACGTTTACGCAGGAGAAGACCTCCGACGACGACGGCGACGGCGTCGACGTCCATGGCTGGTTCCATTTCATGCGGAGTGACGTGGACTCGCTTTTCGCGGCGCACAGCGCGGCCACGCTGGTGTGCGGGGCCGTGCTTGTGCGCGGCGACGACCCCGTCCCCGTCCCGGCGTCCGACATAGGCGACCACCTCGGGCGCCTGCTCGACCGCGCCGACGGCTCGGACGTCTCCTTCTCGGTCGCCGGCGAGACGTTCCGCGCGCACCGGGCCGTCCTCGCCGCCCACTCGCCGGTGTTCAGGGCGGAGCTCTTCGGGTCCATGGCGGAGGCCGCGATGCCATGCATCACCCTGCACGACATCGAGCCGTCGACGTTCCGAGTTCTGCTTCGGTTCGTGTACACCGACCGGCTGCCGACGGACGAGGAGCTTCCAAGCTCTTTGGAGACGACCGAGCTGTTCCAGCGCGTGCTTGCGGCGGCTGACCGGTACGATCTGGGTAGACTGAAGTTCCTCTGCGCTCACAAGTTGTGGGAGAGCGTGTCGGTGGAGACGGTCGCTACTACCTTGGGTTACGCTGAAATGCACAACTGCCCGGAGCTGAAGAAGAGGTGCCTCGACTTCTTCATGGCGGACAAGAACTTCAAGAAGGTGGTGGTGACCGACGGCTACTTCTGGCTGATCCAACGCTTCCCCTCCATTATTTACGATATAAGAGCACCGGTTGATGAGACTTGATTCACGCCAATATTCATTCTAGTCTCGTGCTGAGTCGACTATTGCAACAATTCTTATTCGAGATGTGCAGCATTTTAATTTTGTGGTCGCAACATATAAGAGAAAGCGTCATATATATTCACACACAAAAAAAAAGAGAAACCGTCATATATTTACAACATTTTAAAATTATTATCACATCAAAATCAAAACATAATTGCAGAAGAATTATTATGTGTTTTCAACATAGACAAGTCTACGGATCACAACAAAGACAAAAGAAAACTACAACGTATCAGGTAACAGTTGCAACTGTTTAACGCAACAACTCTAGAGAATAATTCTTCTACGATCATGGGAGCTACATCATTTCTTCTATCGAGGGTCTCAACTCTATGTCTTCTGCAAGTTTCCATGGCAGATGACCAATTTTTTCTCACTCCAACTATAAGGGAGAGCTAGCACACATATTTAAGGTCGGCCGTCGCATCTCCAAGATCATTCACCACTTTGTTGCTCAACACCTTTTACATGACTATCTAGTTTACCCCATCTCTTTCCCCCAAAAGCTCCATATCTCAATTTTTCGCTATTTTTTTCAAATTGACATCTGAACACGTCCAATATATAGGGTAAAAGAATGCTAGCACATAATTTAGTGGGAAAAACATTTGTGTTAGATGTGAAGCGAACAGTTAGATTTTCTTCTTAGGTTCCCTCAAAATACTGTACATCGTTTATGGCTCATCCAACGCTTCCCCTCCATTATTTATGATATAAGAGCACGGGTTGATGAGACTTGATTCACGCCAATATTCATTCTAGTCTCGTGCTGAGTCGACTAATGCAATAATTCTTTTTTGAGATGTGCAACATTTTATTTTTGTGGTTGCAACATATAAGAGAAAGCAGTCATATATATTCACACACAAAAAAAGAGAAACCTTCATATATTTACAACATTTCCAAATTACGGCATATTACAGTGTTGACAAGGCGTCGCGCTTGGTTTGCCAATCAAAGATAATGTATTTTTATGCAAAAAAAAAGGCAAGGTAGGCAGGCGGCGCCGCGCCAAGCGTCCAAAGTCTTAAGTCGCGCATATTCTCGCGGGCGCACGCGCCTTGTACGGTGTGCATGTAGCATTCCTTCTATCAACCAACTCATCTAGGAACTACAGGTGGACTTGCCTTATAAGATGGTGTGAACCCTTGTTGGTAGCCGAGGTGGGACTAAAACTTCACTCCAATACCGTGCCATCTCTTCTCTATTCTCTTGCTGTGAAGGAAGCCAGAGGGCCCATGTGTCTCTAGCCAGAGCATGATTGGTCCACAAGACAGTCCAATAAAGAAGAGACCACACGTCCATGAAAAAGAGTACAAGAGAACAGAGAATATCGTACGGAAAAGGATTCCTTCTATGCTTCTTATGAATGCCCACACCAAGACTAGTACATACTATAAAAATACAACACCTTGCTCAATTTTAGTTACTATGGGTGTTATGTGTGCCACACAAAATAATTGAAAGGATGGGTGGCACAATTTTAGTTACTGGCGGTGCTATGAGTGACCTGGAAAGGCCATTTTATCACTGGTATATCACGGTGCTAGTCTCGTGCTGAGTCGACTATTGCAACAATTCTTTTTCGAGATGTGCAGCATTTTAATTTTGTGGTCGCAACATATAAGAGAAAGCGTCATATATATTCACACACAAAAAAAAAGAGAAACCGTCATATATTTACAACATTTTAAAATTATTATCACATCAAAATCAAAACATAATTGCAGAAGAATTATTATGTGTTTTCAACATAGACAAGTCTACGGATCACAACAAAGACAAAAGAAAACTACAACGTATCAGGTAACAGTTGCAACTGTTTAATGCAACAACTCTAGAGAATAATTCTTCTACGATCATGGGAGCTACATCATTTCTTCTATCGAGGGTCTCAACTCTATGTCTTCTGCAAGTTTCCATGGCAGATGACCAATTCTCACTCCAACTATAAGGGAGAGCTAGCACACATATTTAAGGTCGGCCGTCGCATCTCCAAGATCAATCACCACTTTGTTGCTCAACACCTTTTACATGACTATCTAGTTTACCCCATCTCTTTCCCCCAAAAGCTCCATATCTCAATTTTTCGCTATTTTTTTCAAATTGACATCTGAACACTTCCAATATATAGGGTAAAAGAATGCTAGCACATAATTTAGTGGGAAAAACATTTGTGTTAGATGTGAAGCGAACAGTTAGATTTTTTTCTTAGGTTCCCTCAAAATACTGTACATCGTTTATGGCTCATCCAACGCTTCCCCTCCATTATTTATGATATAAGAGCACGGGTTGATGAGACTTGATTCACGCCAATATTCATTCTAGTCTCGTGCTGAGTCGACTAATGCAATAATTCTTTTTTGAGATGTGCAACATTTTATTTTTGTGGTTGCAACATATAAGAGAAAGCAGTCATATATATTCACACACAAAAAAAGAGAAACCTTCATATATTTACAACATTTCCAAATTATGGCATATTACAGTGTTGACAAGGCGTCGCGCTTGGTTTGCCAATCAAAGATAATGTATTTTTATGCAAAAAAAAGGCAAGGTAGGCAGGCGGCGCCGCGCCAAGCGTCCAAAGTCTTAATTCGCGCATATTCTCGCGGGCGCACGCGCCTTGTACGGTGTGCATGTAGCATTCCTTCTATCAACCAACTCATCTAGGAACTACAGGTGGACTTGCCTTATAAGATGGTGTGAACCCTTGTTGGTAGCCGAGGTGGGACTAAAACTTCACTCCAATACCGTGCCATCTCTTCTCTATTCTCTTGCTGTGAAGGAAGCCAGAGGGCCCATGTGTCTCTAGCCAGAGCATGATTGGTCCACGAGACAGTCCAATAAAGAAGAGACCACACGTCCATGAAAAAGAGTACAAGAGAACAGAGAATATCGTACGGAAAAAGATTCCTTCTATGCTTCTTATGAATGCCCACACCAAGACTAGTACATACTATAAAAATACAACACCTTGCTCAATTTTAGTTACTATGGGTGTTATGTGTGCCACACAAAATAATTGAAAGGATGGGTGGCACAATTTTAGTTACTGGCGGTGCTATGAGTGACCTGGAAAGGCCATTTTATCACTGGTATATCACGGTGCTAGTCTCGTGCTGAGTCGACTATTGCAACAATTCTTTTTCGAGATGTGCAGCATTTTAATTTTGTGGTCGCAACATATAAGAGAAAGCGTCATATATATTCACACACAAAAAAAAAGAGAAACCGTCATATATTTACAACATTTTAAAATTATTATCACATCAAAATCAAAACATAATTGCAGAAGAATTATTATGTGTTTTCAACATAGACAAGTCTACGGATCACAACAAAGACAAAAGAAAACTACAACGTATCAGGTAACAGTTGCAACTGTTTAATGCAACAACTCTAGAGAATAATTCTTCTACGATCATGGGAGCTACATCATTTCTTCTATCGAGGGTCTCAACTCTATGTCTTCTGCAAGTTTCCATGGCAGATGACCAATTCTCACTCCAACTATAAGGGAGAGCTAGCACACATATTTAAGGTCGGCCGTCGCATCTCCAAGATCAATCACCACTTTGTTGCTCAACACCTTTTACATGACTATCTAGTTTACCCCATCTCTTTCCCCCAAAAGCTCCATATCTCAATTTTTTGCTATTTTTTTCAAATTGACATCTGAACACGTCCAATATATAGGGTAAAAGAATGCTAGCACATAATTTAGTGGGAAAAATATTTGTGTTAGATGTGAAGCGAACAGTTAGATTTTCTTCTTAGGTTCCCTCAAAATACTGTACATCGTTTATGGCTCATCCAACGCTTCCCCTCCATTATTTATGATATAAGAGCACGGGTTGATAAGACTTGATTCACGCCAATATTCATTCTAGTCTCGTGCTGAGTCGACTAATGCAATGATTCTTTTTTGAGATGTGCAACATTTTATTTTTGTGGTTGCAACATATAAGAGAAAGCAGTCATATATATTCACACACAAAAAAAGAGAAACCTTCATATATTTACAACATTTCCAAATTACGGCATATTACAGTGTTGACAAGGCGTCGCGCTTGGTTTGCCAATCAAAGATAATGTATTTTTATGCAAAAAAAAAGGCAAGGTAGGCAGGCGGCGCCGCGCCAAGCGTCCAAAGTCTTAAGTCGCGCATATTCTCGCGGGCGCACGCGCCTTGTACGGTGTGCATGTAGCATTCCTTCTATCAACCAACTCATCTAGGAACTACAGGTGGACTTGCCTTATAAGATGGTGTGAACCCTTGTTGGTAGCCGAGGTGGGACTAAAACTTCACTCCAATACCGTGCCATCTCTTCTCTATTCTCTTGCTGTGAAGGAAGCCAGAGGGCCCATGTGTCTCTAGCCAGAGCATGATTGGTCCACGAGACAGTCCAATAAAGAAGAGACCACACGTCCATGAAAAAGAGTACAAGAGAACAGAGAATATCGTACGGAAAAAGATTCCTTCTATGCTTCTTATGAATGCCCACACCAAGACTAGTACATACTATAAAAATACAACACCTTGCTCAATTTTAGTTACTATGGGTATTATGTGTGCCACACAAAATAATTGAAAGGATGGGTGGCACAATTTTAGTTACTGGCGGTGCTATGAGTGACCTGGAAAGGCCATTTTATCACTGGTATATCACGGTGCTAGTCTCGTGCTGAGTCGACTATTGCAACAATTCTTTTTCGAGATGTGCAGCATTTTAATTTTGTGGTCGCAACATATAAGAGAAAGCGTCATATATATTCACACACAAAAAAAAAGAGAAACCGTCATATATTTACAACATTTTAAAATTATTATCACATCAAAATCAAAACATAATTGCAGAAGAATTATTATGTGTTTTCAACATAGACAAGTCTATGGATCACAACAAAGACAAAAGAAAACTACAACGTATCAGGTAATAGTTGCAACTGTTTAATGCAACAACTCTAGAGAATAATTCTTCTACGATCATGGGAGCTACATCATTTCTTCTATCGAGGGTCTCAACTCTATGTCTTCTGCAAGTTTCCATGGCAGATGACCAATTCTCACTCCAACTATAAGGGAGAGCTAGCACACATATTTAAGGTCGGCCGTCGCATCTCCAAGATCAATCACCACTTTGTTGCTCAACACCTTTTACATGACTATCTAGTTTACCCCATCTCTTTCCCCCAAAAGCTCCATATCTCAATTTTTCGCTATTTTTTTCAAATTGACATCTGAACACGTCCAATATATAGGGTAAAAGAATGCTAGCACATAATTTAGTGGGAAAAACATTTGTGTTAGATGTGAAGCGAACAGTTAGATTTTCTTCTTAGGTTCCCTCAAAATACTGTACATCGTTTATGGCTCATCCAACGCTTCCCCTCCATTATTTATGATATAAGAGCACGGGTTGATAAGACTTGATTCACGCCAATATTCATTCTAGTCTCGTGCTGAGTCGACTAATGCAATGATTCTTTTTTGAGATGTGCAACATTTTATTTTTGTGGTTGCAACATATAAGAGAAAGCAGTCATATATATTCACACACAAAAAAAGAGAAACCTTCATATATTTACAACATTTCCAAATTACGGCATATTACAGTGTTGACAAGGCGTCGCGCTTGGTTTGCCAATCAAAGATAATGTATTTTTATGCAAAAAAAAAAGGCAAGGTAGGCAGGCGGCGCCGCGCCAAGCGTCCAAAGTCTTAAGTCGCGCATATTCTCGCGGGCGCACGCGCCTTGTACGGTGTGCATGTAGCATTCCTTCTATCAACCAACTCATCTAGGAACTACAGGTGGACTTGCCTTATAAGATGGTGTGAACCCTTGTTGGTAGCCGAGGTGGGACTAAAACTTCACTCCAATACCGTGCCATCTCTTCTCTATTCTCTTGCTGTGAAGGAAGCCAGAGGGCCCATGTGTCTCTAGCCAGAGCATGATTGGTCCACGAGACAGTCCAATAAAGAAGAGACCACACGTCCATGAAAAAGAGTACAAGAGAACAGAGAATATCGTACGGAAAAAGATTCCTTCTATGCTTCTTATGAATGCCCACACCAAGACTAGTACATACTATAAAAATACAACACCTTGCTCAATTTTAGTTACTATGGGTGTTATGTGTGCCACACAAAATAATTGAAAGGATGGGTGGCACAATTTTAGTTACTGGCGGTGCTATGAGTGACCTGGAAAGGCCATTTTATCACTGGTATATCACGGTGCTAGTCTCGTGCTGAGTCGACTATTGCAACAATTCTTTTTCGAGATGTGCAGCATTTTAATTTTGTGGTCGCAACATATAAGAGAAAGCGTCATATATATTCACACACAAAAAAAAGAGAAACTGTCATATATTTACAACATTTTAAAATTATTATCACATCAAAATCAAAACATAATTACAGAAGAATTATTATGTGTTTTCAACATAGACAAGTCTACGGATCACAACAAAGACAAAAGAAAACTACAACGTATCAGGTAACAGTTGCAACTGTTTAACGCAACAACTCTAGAGAATAATTCTTCTACGATCATGGGAGCTACATCATTTCTTCTATCGAGGGTCTCAACTCTATGTCTTCTGCAAGTTTCCATGGCAGATGACCAATTTTTTCTCACTCCAACTATAAGGGAGAGCTAGCACACATATTTAAGGTCGGCCGTCGCATCTCCAAGATCATTCACCACTTTGTTGCTCAACACCTTTTACATGACTATCTAGTTTACCCCATCTCTTTCCCCCAAAAGCTCCATATCTCAATTTTTCGCTATTTTTTTCAAATTGACATCTGAACACGTCCAATATATAGGGTAAAAGAATGCTAGCACATAATTTAGTGGGAAAAACATTTGTGTTAGATGTGAAGCGAACAGTTAGATTTTCTTCTTAGGTTCCCTCAAAATACTGTACATCGTTTATGGCTTATCCAACGCTTCCCCTCCATTATTTATGATATAAGAGCACGGGTTGATGAGACTTGATTCACGCCAATATTCATTCTAGTCTCGTGTTGAGTCGACTAATGCAATAATTCTTTTTTGAGATGTGCAACATTTTATTTTTGTGGTTGCAACATATAAGAGAAAGCAGTCATATATATTCACACACAAAAAAAGAGAAACCTTCATATATTTACAACATTTCCAAATTATGGCATATTACAGTGTTGACAAGGCGTCGCGCTTGGTTTGCCAATCAAAGATAATGTATTTTTATGCAAAAAAAAAGGCAAGGTAGGCAGGCGGCGCCGCGCCAAGCGTCCAAAGTCTTAAGTCGCGCATATTCTCGCGGGCGCACGCGCCTTGTACGGTGTGCATGTAGCATTCCTTCTATCAACCAACTCATCTAGGAACTACAGGTGGACTTGCCTTATAAGATGGTGTGAACCCTTGTTGGTAGCCGAGGTGGGACTAAAACTTCACTCCAATACCGTGCCATCTCTTCTCTATTCTCTTGCTGTGAAGGAAGCCAGAGGGCCCATGTGTCTCTAGCCAGAGCATGATTGGTCCACGAGACAGTCTAATAAAGAAGAGACCACACGTCCATGAAAAAGAGTACAAGAGAACAGAGAATATCGTACGGAAAAAAGATTCCTTCTATGCTTCTTATGAATGCCCGACTAGTACATACTATAAAAATACAACACCTTGCTCAATTTTAGTTACTATGGGTGTTATGTGTGCCACACAAAATAATTGAAAGGATGGGTGGCACAATTTTAGTTACTGGCGGTGCTATGAGTGACCTGGAAAGGCCATTTTATCACTGGTATAACACGGTGCTAGTCTCGTGCTGAGTCGACTATTGCAACAATTCTTTTTCGAGATGTGCAGCATTTTAATTTTGTGGTCGCAACATATAAGAGAAAGCGTCATATATATTCACACACAAAAAAAGAGAGAAACCGTCATATATTTACAACATTTTAAAATTGTTATCACATCAAAATCAAAACATAATTGCAGAAGAATTATTATGTGTTTTCAACATAGACAAGTCTACGGATCACAACAAAGACAAAAGAAAACTACAACGTATCAGGTAACAGTTGCAACTGTTTAACGCAACAACTCTAGAGAATAATTCTTCTACGATCATGGGAGCTACATCATTTCTTCTATCGAGGGTCTCAACTCTATGTCTTCTGCAAGTTTCCATGGCAGATGACCAATTCTCACTCCAACTATAAGGGAGAGCTAGCACACATATTTAAGGTCGGCCGTCGCATCTCCAAGATCATTCACCACTTTGTTGCTCAACACCTTTTACATGACTATCTAGTTTACCCCATCTCTTTCCCCCAAAAGCTCCATATCTCAATTTTTCGCTATTTTTTTCAAATTGACATCTGAACACGTCCAATATATAGGGTAAAAGAATGCTAGCACATAATTTAGTGGGAAAAACATTTGTGTTAGATGTGAAGCGAACAGTTAGATTTTCTTCTTAGGTTCCCTCAAAATATTGTACATCGTTTATGGCTCATCCAACGCTTCCCCTCCATTATTTATGATATAAGAGCACGGGTTGATGAGACTTGATTCCCGCCAATATTCATTCTAGTCTCGTGCTGAGTCGACTAATGCAATAATTCTTTTTTGAGATGTGCAACATTTTATTTTTGTGGTTGCAACATATAAGAGAAAGCAGTCATATATATTCACACACAAAAAAAGAGAAACCTTCATATATTTACAACATTTCCAAATTACGGCATATTACAGTGTTGACAAGGCGTCGCGCTTGGTTTGCCAATCAAAGATAATGTATTTTTATGCAAAAAAAAGGCAAGGTAGGCAGGCGGCGCCGCGCCAAGCGTCCAAAGTCTTAAGTCGCGCATATTCTCGCGGGTGCACGCGCCTTGTACGGTGTGCATGTAGCATTCCTTCTATCAACCAACTCATCTAGGAACTACAGGTGGACTTGCCTTATAAGATGGTGTGAACCCTTGTTGGTAGCCGAGGTGGGACTAAAACTTCACTCCAATACCGTGACATCTCTTCTCTATTCTCTTGCTGTGAAGGAAGCCAGAGGGCCCATGTGTCTCTAGCCAGAGCATGATTGGTCCACGAGACAGTCCAATAAAGAAGAGACCACACGTCCATGAAAAAGAGTACAAGAGAACAGAGAATATCGTACGGAAAAAGATTCCTTCTATGCTTCTTATGAATGCCCACACCAAGACTAGTACATACTATAAAAATACAACACCTTGCTCAATTTTAGTTACTATGGGTGTTATGTGTGCCACACAAAATAATTGAAAGGATGGGTGGCACAATTTTAGTTACTGGCGGTGCTATGAGTGACCTGGAAAGGCCATTTTATCACTGGTATATCACGGTGCTAGTCTCGTGCTGAGTCGACTATTGCATAATTCTTTTTCGAGATGTGCAACATTTTATTTTTGTGGTTGCAACATATAAGAGAAAGCATCATATATATTCACACAAAAAAAGAGAAACCGTCATATATTTACAACATTTTCAAATTTTATTATCACATCAAAATCAAAATATAATTGCAGAAGAATTATTATGTGTTTTCAACATAGACAAGTCCATGGATCACAATAAAAACAAAAGAAAACTACAACGTATCAGGTAACAGTTGCAACTGTTTAACGCAACAACTCTAGAGAATAATTCTTCTACGATCATGGAAGCTACATCATTTCTTCTATCGAGGGTCTCAACTCTATGTCTTCTGCAAGTTTCCATGGCAGATGACCAATTTTTTCTCACTCCAACTATAAGGGAGAGCTAGCACACATATTTAAGGTCGGCCGTCGCATCTCCAAGATCATTCACCACTTTGTTGCTCAACACCTTTTACATGACTATCTAGTTTACCCCATCTCTTGCCCCCAAAAGCTCCATATCTCAATTTTTCGCTATTTTTTTCAAATTGACATCTGAACACGTCCAATATATAGGGTAAAAGAATGCTAGCACATAATTTAGTGGGAAAAACATTTGTGTTAGATGTGAAGCGAACAGTTAGATTTTCTTCTTAGGTTCCCTCAAAATACTGTACATCGTTTATGGCTCATCCAACGCTTCCCCTCCATTATTTATGATATAAGAGCACGGGTTGATGAGACTTGATTCACGCCAATATTCATTCTAGTATCGTGCTGAGTCGACTAATGCAATAATTCTTTTTTGAGATGTGCAACATTTTATTTTTGTGGTTGCAACATATAAGAGAAAGCAGTCATATATATTCACACACAAAAAAAGAGAAACCTTCATATATTTACAACATTTCCAAATTACGGCATATTACAGTGTTGACAAGGCGTCGCGCTTGGTTTGCCAATCAAAGATAATGTATTTTTATGCAAAAAAAAGGCAAGGTAGGCAGGCGGCGCCGCGCCAAGCGTCCAAAGTCTTAAGTCGCGCATATTCTCACGGGCGCACGCGCCTTGTACGGTGTGCATGTAGCATTCCTTCTATCAACCAACTCATCTAGGAACTACAGGTGGACTTGCCTTATAAGATGGTGTGAACCCTTGTTGGTAGCCGAGGTGGGACTAAAACTTCACTCCAATACCGTGCCATCTCTTCTCTATTCTCTTGCTGTGAAGGAAGCCAGAGGGCCCATGTGTCTCTAGCCAGAGCATGATTGGTCCACGAGACAGTCCAATAAAGAAGAGACCACACGTCCATGAAAAAGAGTACAAGAGAACAGAGAATATCGTACGAAAAAAGATGCCTTCTATGCTTCTTATGAATGCCCACACCAAGACTAGTACATACTATCAAAATACAACACCTTGCTAAATTTTAGTTACTATGGGTGTTATGTGTGCCACACAAAATAATTGAAAGGATGGGTGGCACAATTTTAGTTACTGGCGGTGCTATGAGTGACCTGGAAAGGCCATTTTATCACTGGTATATCACGGTGCTAGTCTCGTGCTGAGTCGACTATTGCAACAATTCTTTTTCGAGATGTGCAACATTTTATTTTTGTGGTTGCAACATATAAGAGAAAGCATCATATATATTCACACAAAAAAAGAGAAACCGTCATATATTTACAACATTTTCATATTTTATTATCACATCAAAATCAAAATATATTTGCAGAAGAATTATTATGTGTTTTCAACATAGACAAGTCCATGGATCACAATAAAAACAAAAGAAAACTACAACGTATCAGGTAACAGTTGCAACTGTTTAACGCAACAACTCTAGAGAATAATTCTTCTACGATCATGGAAGCTACATCATTTCTTCTATCGAGGGTCTCAACTCTATGTCTTCTGCAAGTTTCCATGGCAGATGACCATTTTTTTCTCACTCCAACTATAAGGGAGAGCTAGCACACATATTTAAGGTCGGCCGTCGCATCTCCAAGATCATTCACCACTTTGTTGCTCAACACCTTTTACATGACTATCTAGTTTACCCCATCTCTTTCCCCCAAAAGCTCCATATCTCAATTTTTCGCTATTTTTTTCAAATTGACATCTGAACACGTCCAATATATAGGGTAAAAGAATGCTAGCACATAATTTAGTGGGAAAAACATTTGTGTTAGATGTGAAGCGAACAGTTAGATTTTCTTCTTAGGTTCCCTCAAAATACTGTACATCGTTTATGGCTCATCCAACGCTTCCCCTCCATTATTTATGATATAAGAGCACGGGTTGATGAGACTTGATTCACGCCAATATTCATTCTAGTCTCGTGCTGAGTCGACTAATGCAATGATTCTTTTTTGAGATGTGCAACATTTTATTTTTGTGGTTGCAACATATAAGAGAAAGCAGTCATATATATTCACACACAAAAAAGAGAAACCTTCATATATTTACAACATTTCCAAATTACGGCATATTACAGTGTTGACAAGGCGTCGCGCTTGGTTTGCTAATCAAAGATAATGTATTTTTATGCAAAAAAAAGGCAAGGTAGGCAGGCGGCGCCGCGCCAAGCGTCCAAAGTCTTAAGTCGCGCATATTCTCGCGGGCGCACGCGCCTTGTACGGTGTGCATGTAGCATTCCTTCTATCAACCAACTCATCTAGGAACTACAGGTGGACTTGCCTTATAAGATGGTGTGAACCCTTGTTGGTAGCCGAGGTGGGACTAAAACTTCACTCCAATACCGTGCCATCTCTTCTCTATTCTCTTGCTGTGAAGGAAGCCAGAGGGCCCATGTGTCTCTAGCCAGAGCATGATTGGTCCACGAGACAGTCCAATAAAGAAGAGACCACACGTCCATGAAAAAGAGTACAAGAGAACAGAGAATATCGTACGGAAAAAGATTCCTTCTATGCTTCTTATGAATGCCCACACCAAGACTAGTACATACTATAAAAATACAACACCTTGCTCAATTTTAGTTACTATGGGTGTTATGTGTGCCACACAAAATAATTGAAAGGATGGGTGGCACAATTTTAGTTACTGGCGGTGCTATGAGTGACCTGGAAAGGCCATTTTATCACTGGTATATCACGGTGCTAGTCTCGTGATGAGTCGACTATTGCAACAATTCTTTTTCGAGATGTGCAGCATTTTAATTTTGTGGTTGCAACATATAAGAGAAAGCGTCATATATATTCACACACAAAAAAAAGAGAAACTGTCATATATTTACAACATTTTCAAATTATTATCACATCAAAATCAAAACATAATTGCAGAAGAATTATTATGTGTTTTCAACATAGACAAGTCTACGGATCACAACAAAGACAAAAGAAAATTACAACGTATCAGGTAACAGTTGCAACTGTTTAACGCAACAACTCTAGAGAATAATTCTTCTACGATCATGGGAGCTACATCATTTCTTCTATCGAGGGTCTCAACTCTATGTCTTCTGCAAGTTTCCATGGCAGATGACCAATTCTCACTCCAACTATAAGGGAGAGCTAGCACACATATTTAAGGTCGGCCGTCGCATCTCCAAGATCATTCACCACTTTGTTGCTCAACACCTTTTACATGACTATCTAGTTTACCCCATCTCTTTCCCCCAAAAGCTCCATATCTCAATTTTTCGCTATTTTTTTCACATTGACATCTGAACACGTCCAATATATAGGGTAAAAGAATGCTAGCACATAATTTAGTGGGAAAAACATTTGTGTTAGATGTGAAGCGAACAGTTAGATTTTCTTCTTAGGTTCCCTCAAAATACTGTACATCGTTTATGGCTCATCCAACGCTTCCCCTCCATTATTTATGATATAAGAGCACGGGTTGATAAGACTTGATTCACGCCAATATTCATTCTAGTCTCGTGCTGAGTCGACTAATGCAATGATTCTTTTTTGAGATGTGCAACATTTTATTTTTGTGGTTGCAACATATAAGAGAAAGCAGTCATATATATTCACACACAAAAAAAGAGAAACCTTCATATATTTACAACATTTCCAAATTACGGCATATTACAGTGTTGACAAGGCGTCGCGCTTGGTTTGCCAATCAAAGATAATGTATTTTTATGCAAAAAAAAGGCAAGGTAGGCAGGCGGCGCCGCGCCAAGCGTCCAAAGTCTTAAGTCGCGCATATTCTCGCAGGTGCACGCGCCTTGTACGGTGTGCATGTAGCATTCCTTCTATCAACCAACTCATCTAGGAACTACAGGTGGACTTGCCTTATAAGATGGTGTGAACCCTTGTTGGTAGCCGAGGTGGGACTAAAACTTCACTCCAATACCGTGCCATCTCTTCTCTATTCTCTTGCTGTGAAGGAAGCCAGAGGGCCCATGTGTCTCTAGCCAGAGCATGATTGGTCCACGAGACAGTCCAATAAAGAAGAGACCACACGTCCATGAAAAAGAGTACAAGAGAACAGAGAATATCGTACGGAAAAAGATTCCTTCTATGCTTCTTATGAATGCCCACACCAAGACTAGTACATACTATAAAAATACAACACCTTGCTCAATTTTAGTTACTATGGGTGTTATGTGTGCCACACAAAATAATTGAAAGGATGGGTGGCACAATTTTAGTTACTGGCGGTGCTATGAGTGACCTGGAAAGGCCATTTTATCACTGGTATATCACGGTGCTAGTCTCGTGCTGAGTCGACTATTGCAACAATTCTTTTTCGAGATGTGCAACATTTTATTTTTGTGGTCGCAACATATAAGAGAAAGCATCATATATATTCACACAAAAAAAGAGAAACCGTCATATATTTACAACATTTTCAAATTTTATTATCACATCAAAATCAAAATATAATTGCAGAAGAATTATTATGTGTTTTCAACATAGACAAGTCCATGGATCACAATAAAAACAAAAGAAAACTACAACGTATCAGGTAACAGTTGCAACTGTTTAACGCAACAACTCTAGAGAATAATTCTTCTACGATCATGGAAGCTACATCATTTCTTCTATCGAGGGTCTCAACTCTATGTCTTCTGCAAGTTTCCATGGCAGATGACCAATTTTTTCTCACTCCAACTATAAGGGAGAGCTAGCACACATATTTAAGGTCGGCCGTCGCATCTCCAAGATCATTCACCACTTTGTTGCTCAACACCTTTTACATGACTATCTAGTTTACCCCATCTCTTTCCCCCAAAAGCTCCATATCTCAATTTTTCGCTATTTTTTTCAAATTGACATCTGAACACGTCCAATATATAGGGTAAAAGAATGCTAGCACATAATTTAGTGGGAAAAACATTTGTGTTAGATGTGAAGCGAACAGTTAGATTTTCTTCTTAGGTTCCCTCAAAATACTGTACATCGTTTATGGCTCATCCAACGCTTCCCCTCCATTATTTATGATATAAGAGCACGGGTTGATGAGACTTGATTCACGCCAATATTCATTCTAGTCTCGTGCTGAGTCGACTAATGCAATGATTCTTTTTTGAGATGTGCAACATTTTATTTTTGTGGTTGCAACATATAAGAGAAAGCAGTCATATATATTCACACACAAAAAAAGAGAAACCTTCATATATTTACAACATTTCCAAATTACGGCATATTACAGTGTTGACAAGGCGTCGCGCTTGGTTTGCCAATCAAAGATAATGTATTTTTATGCAAAAAAAAGGCAAGGTAGGCAGGCGGCGCCGCGCCAAGCGTCCAAAGTCTTAAGTCGCGCATATTCTCGCGGGCGCACGCGCCTTGTACGGTGTGCATGTAGCATTCCTTCTATCAACCAACTCATCTAGGAACTACAGGTGGACTTGCCTTATAAGATGGTGTGAACCCTTGTTGGTAGCCGAGGTGGGACTAAAACTTCACTCCAATACCGTGCCATCTCTTCTCTATTCTCTTGCTGTGAAGGAAGCCAGAGGGCCCATGTGTCTCTAGCCAGAGCATGATTGGTCCACGAGACAGTCCAATAAAGAAGAGACCACACGTCCATGAAAAAGAGTACAAGAGAACAGAGAATATCGTACGGAAAAAGATTCCTTCTATGCTTCTTATGAATGCCCACACCAAGACTAGTACATACTATAAAAATACAACACCTTGCTCAATTTTAGTTACTATGGGTGTTATGTGTGCCACACAAAATAATTGAAAGGATGGGTGGCACAATTTTAGTTACTGGCGGTGCTATGAGTGACCTGGAAAGGCCATTTTATCACTGGTATATCACGGTGCTAGTCTCGTGCTGAGTCGACTATTGCAACAATTCTTTTTCGAGATGTGCAACATTTTATTTTTGTGGTTGCAACATATAAGAGAAAGCATCATATATATTCACACAAAAAAAGAGAAACCGTCATATATTTACAACATTTTCAAATTATTATCACATCAAAATCAAAATATAATTGCAGAAGAATTATTATGTGTTTTCAACATAGACAAGTCTATGGATCACAATAAAAACAAAAGAAAACTACAACATATCAGGTAACAGTTGCAACAGTTTAACGCAACAACTCTAGAGAATAGTTCTTCTATGATCATGGGAGCTACATCATTTTTTCTATCGAGGGTCTCGACTCTGCATCTTCTTCTTAAGGTTTTCGTGGCAGATGACCAATTCTTTCTTACTCCAACTATAAGGGAGAGCATACATTTTTAAGGTCGGTCGTCGTATCTCCAAGACCATTCACCACTTTTTTTGC